>NC_072774.1:21334306-21634306 GCF_022539595.1 Amphiprion ocellaris
ATAAGTACTTCTACACATATAGATACCTCTTTCTAAGTTTGATCAAATCATGACAACTCTGTGTCCTGTTGTACGATGTTTTCCCAACAGATGGCGCTACCCTCATGAATGGAGCATCAACAAGTGACGTCTACAACACAACAGAAATGTCTGGAAGCCAGTGGCCACCACTTTGAGCACCTCTTGTAATTGTAGAGGCCAAAGATAACTTTTATTAATCTCGTGATGTCTGAATAAATTTGGTATTGAAATATTTATGCAAGTTTTTCTTTTCCTGATGTGTGTAAACATTATTTTGGCTGACTCTGTATAATGGGTTTCTGACAGGTCACCAGGCAACATCTTTTTATAATAATGACAAACATACCTGCATTCTACAGGAGTGATTTTCCTCATGTGCAGGTAAAGATGTGAGGAGCTTAGAGATGACAGGAGCAGGAGTCATCCTCACTAATTCAGCTTCCACCTAGAAACAAAAAGACCACAAACACACTGATGTACTCTCAAACGTTCAACCTCACAGCCTCAAAATATCTGTTTAGGAAGTGTTGTGTTTCTAAATTCTGCTGAAAGCATTGACAGACATTCCCTTACAAGGTTGTGTAAAAAGCAGCCTGTCCTCTGAGCTACTGAGAAATTTTCCTGAACAAAGTTTCTACATGTAAATCAGCTCAACAAAAACTAAAGCCTCAGTCAGAGATAACAGGTATCACAAATTATAAAGAACTTTCTTTGTTAACTCAGACTTTCTGCTTCAACCTCACATAAAAAGTGGAGTTTAACTCATCAGGTGACTGAAAATGAACGGCTTGTGCAGTTCTAGATCCAAAAGTAGGATGTTTCAACTCATGTTTTACTACAAATACATGCAGTAATAAATAAATACAATGGCTGGTTGTTAGTTTATTCACTATTAATGTCATTTTATATACTGGATTGAACTTGAGCAGTGGAAGAGAGAAGGAATTTAATGAAATTATAGAGATTCAGAGAGGTAATGTTGCGCAATGTTAAGTTAAGCACGCTTTAATTCAAACCAGCTGAATGTTAAACTTCAGTGCAGCTCAACGGGTTTCAGTTAACCTTAAAGTAAAATAACTTTTTTAAAAGCTAAAATACACAGCAGAGAAATACAGGTTGAGAATGTCATTCTAATAATGACGGACAGCTGCTGCAGCAACTAACACAGGTGTTCAGCGGTAGGTTAGCCACCTGTGTTAATTAGCCCGCTAGCTAACTTAGCCGCTTAGCTACCTAACTTAGCCGCTTAGCTAGCTAACGCGTCCGAACTAACTGCTCAAACACGACAAAACACAACTCTTCACAAGTCGCTGACTTAACGTACAACAAAACAACGCTACTGGTTAGAAGTATTTATCTTTTTACCGTATTTTACTCCAAAAACAAGGTCAACAGCAGTCAGACACGCTACCAGACGTGCTGGCCATAGATACATATAGCAGACTAGATACACTAGCGCGCTGTCTTCTATCGTATCTGTGGTCTGACCAATCACTGCGCCACACTTGCTGATGACCACTTCCGGTCTCAGAAAATGAAAAAACGGGCCTTTTCTCGTTTCTGTCTCTACTGATTTTACTTTCTTGTTATTCTAAATATAAAACGAAAATCAAAGCATTTAAAAAAATCGTATATCCCTTTTTGATCATGAAAAGGAAAAACGCCTTGTATTTCAATTTTAATTTTTGTATTTTAAAACGAAAATAAAATAACCACTCGTTTTTTGTTTTTCAATACCCGTTTCAGAACGGAAAATCCAATTACCAGATCCATACACGGACCGTCTAGATACTCTATTGAGCTAAGAGGTACTTCAGTACAGGGTGCTAATTCTCTTTGTGACTTTGAATCATTTGATCTTTTGTCAGTATATTGATGATATTGATTATTTTTTAGACCATCAGCCTGTCTCACACATTTTAATTTAAAAAACAATGCTCATCCTGTAACCAAGATTTACAGGTTGTATTGTTCAACTCATTGTAACAAAGCAAATATTTGCTGTCGTGTATTTCCCTCTCATTGTCACATTGACAAAAGCTGTGCAAAGCTATGATCTTGTAGTGGACTAAATCTGAGCTGGATAGTAGGAGCTGTTAGCCAGCTGTGGAAACTGCTAAGAAAAATTAGTAAAGTATGCCCTTGGACTAAAATATGAACACATGAATATATCAAAGACATTTTCAACATTTATTAGTTGTGTTTTGTCAAATTGTTTGAGATTGAATAAAGGTTGCAATGCTTGATTTATTTTATATAAGTAGAAGTTGTCTATGAGAGTCTTAGCCTGTGTAGTATATGATATAAGTTTAATTTAAATACAATAGCATTCACTGAAAGAAGGCCAGTTACTGATCTTAGCCCACAGTAATCTGGCACATTGTATACAATATATCCATTTTATCTCTGGATGAATGTGTCTCTCTGCTGCTTCATGTCATCATCCGTGGAGTGGTTTTCATTGGCAGAGCACCGGAGTACTGGTCCATCACACTGTTGATCCAGTCATTGTACTTGCACAGCTTGGTGTAGACGGTGGGGTCAGCTGGGTTGCTGCAGCCGTGTCTGAAACATTGCACACCCTGCAGCTGGCCATCACACACCATCACACTGCCACTGTCATTCTAGAGACAAAGGAGAGAATACAAGACTGTTGTCATGTATTGAAAATGCAATGACACAGGAAGGATAACAGGACTGAGACGCAAATGACAAAGTAGATTAAGTGGCACAGCAAAAGAAGAGGTAAGACATGCGGCAGGTTAATCTGCAGTTTCTTTAGGTTCATGCTCACCATGCAGTTATCCGTGTTTTCTTGACCGGCACAAATCATACCAGGGCTCCAGTATAGGAACTCAGGGAAAGTGTTGATGCAAGTCTGATCATCCACGACAGGCACAGTTATACAGTTCAGGTGTTGAGAAGGCCCATCTGTTTCAAAGAGGAAGGAGGGAGGTTATCGCTCTAATAATTCTTTCAAACTAAGTTCTTTAAATCATTTAGGCGTTTAATCAGAATTTCTAACATGATGAACATGACAAAGTTTAGTAGTTGTGATATCATCTGTACCTTCACTTGTCAATCTCCCTCTTATTTTTAAAAATGATTTTACAAAAGCTTCTTTCCTTCTCCTCAGGGGATCTATGAATTACTTCCCATTTTTATGCACTGCCTCTTCTTGCACTGGAACATAAGGTCTAAACCTTGAGCAAATACTATTTTCAAGGTCTACCTCTTTTAATTAGTCCTGATCACTGACTGGGCATTTTGGCAAGCTATTAAATTCCTCTGATTAAAGAATTAAAATAGAATGTTCATGCCTTGTTAGAGCTGCAGTGCCCAGAATGTTGATGAGCTTTATATCATTCCTACCTGCTGATAAATCCAACACATATCCCTGAGTCATGGGCACAAGATAAAAGTATCAGTGCTGCATTCTGTATTTTTCCCCATTAGGTCTATGTTTCTGGTTAAGGGCTGTCAAGGGGTTGGTGCTACTTGTTTTCTGGTGTCAAATTACTAAGATGCATTTATGAAACAACCAGTATTAAGGCAGGAGTTGTTCATCCAGAAAACTGCAGTTGCATTTAACCTTTAAAGTGACAGTGAGACTCCAGGAGGTCTCATCTGCCTAATGTAATGTTGTGCACTTCTGTGAATTTGAAGAAAACCGAACCAGTTAGCTTCATGTCTGAATAAACCCCTTCTGTCATTCAGACACACCCACCACAGGGATGAAGACAGCCACAGTACTCACAAGATTGGACGGCGCAACACATGGTGTGTACTTTGTAAAAATGCAACAGCAAACAAACGGTTACATCTAACTGTCCAGATAACAAATAACCTAGTTTAGTTATGACTTCCAGTCACTAGAAAATCGGTCCATGTTTAATGACAATCTAACCACTACTTTACCAACAATAAAATAAAAACATCCCTAAAGCTGTGATGGAGCTCATCACTTAACAGTCACACACAAGGCATGGCTGATTGTGTGAAAAGTCACATATCTGAAGTCAAGAAAAGTATACATTCCTACTTGCTGTTCCATCCTCACTGATCCCGTCTCCATGTCAAGGATAACTTATAACTCATTATTTTAGAATTAATTAATAAGTAATAATTTTAAAAAATGAAGTTACTGTTGCTGCTTGTAAATGTATGTCACTGTATGCATTGGAGTCTGTTATATGGATCCTGTGGCTGTTTGATGCTGCGGGTAGTTTAAAAAAAAGATGAAGGATTCTTCCAAACAGATGGAAGCAACAAAGGAAACCAGAGCTCCTGTTAAAGTTTTTGCAAAAGATAAAAATAAAAAATACAGATTAAATGACTTATTTGGAGTACCATTTTTCTAAGCTATTAGTTTCTTCACAGTAACATTTAATATTAGTAAACATTTCATGTTGTAGCCTAAGTAATGTGATGTTGTAAAGCAAAGTGAACTAAGAAGAGATGTTCAAATTGTGTCTTTCTGCTCTCTGTACCATACTAGTCTGTACTCTGGATCATGCAGCTACCATACAAACCAACCATATGAGCTTTCAAGGCAAGAGAGTTGCTCACATTTGTCCATGTGGAATAATGGAACAATGGTATGGGTAATTATTATTTAGTATTAATTATAAATTAGCCCTGACATGGGGACAGTATAAATCTAGATCAAGATCTAATGGCCAGTAACACTGTGCATTTTTCTCTACTTTACATAAGTGAGCTATTACTCACAGATTCACAGTTTATCAGTGGCAATTAAACCATTTGTTGCACAGTGGCCTGCCTTAAGTCCTGAACTGCACTGTGGCAAGTAGAATATTTTTATTTTACTGCTGGTAAAGATGTAGTTAGATTATCACACGTGGGCAAAATTCTCAGTGGTTTGGGAACTCATAGATAAACTAGGCTTTTAGTTATTTGGATAGTTTGTTAATTTTAGTTTAGATGCAGGGTTTTGCTTGCTATTCCATTAATATGTATTGTACATCATTTGCTGTCCAATCTTGTATGTATAACAAATATTGTGTACATACCATGCCTCACTCCATGCTGGGTATGTCAGAATTAAACTGTGAGGAATATTAATGTAAAAGTGATTTATGTCTGAATGATGGATTCCTGTCACTTGAACAGACTGATGAATACATCTGTATAAGATGTCCCATGTCTGAAAAGGGCTCAACAAATAGTCCTACACATCACTAACATAAAACCACTGGTGTTTTTAGACTTTGGTTTCTGTATGAATTAGATAAATGCAAAATAGCATCTTTAATTATCAAGCTTTAGCTCTGCTTTAAGCTGCATTTTATTACGGACTCAGCCTTAAGGTTTCCTTCTGTTTCCAGATTTTACGGTCAGCCAGGATAACTGACTGCTGAACGCAGCTTCATACTGAATGGACAAATATGAGAGTAGTATTAGTCTTTCCGTCTAAATCTTCTAAATAATAAACCTAAGACACTGGTAGCTTAAACTTTTCACTGTACTGCAGAGTGCAGTAATGTACAATATACCGAAAGTTGATGGATAATAAATGAGAACAAAGCACTGATAAATGAATCCATTAACAATACAAGATTCCAAACATGGTTTTCCAAATGAAAGACAAAGAAGAAAAGATTATATCTTAACACTGAACATGAAACTACAGTCAGCAGCTATTGCACTTGGACACAAAGGGTGTCTGTGAGATTCTGACCATTGCTCCATCCAAAGGACAGGGTCACTAATTATATTATTGTATTATGTTGATTTCATCAGTAGTTCTCATCTAACTCCCAGCAAGAAAGTGAATAAGCACATTTACCAAAATCATCAGAATTCCTTGTTTATAATAGTAACTTCAGAGGCCTTTAGCTAATATGCGCAGGAAAGCTGAAGTGAATCTTGTGCAACAGGGAATATCTGAGGAGTGGATTAACGTACACTGGCTTATCCTGCAGTTATACTAAATTCTAGTGTGGTGACAAGTTAATGAGGTGTAAAAGCCACTGTAACACCTTTAAATCCACTTACATTGATTTGGGATAGTGGAGCCCCAGCCACTGACATAACAGGTCTCTCCAGGCTGTGGGCAATGACTGGGCAGAGGAATGGGCTGAACATACTGTGTGAACCGGGCGGGTTTAGCCAGACGAGCCATGGACAGGCTGTGTAGAGGTGAGCGGTAGGGGCTGTGATAAATCACATCAGCGATATCAATGTGCTGCTCTGTACCCTCCTCCACAGTGTTGTCATGTTCCCCAAGCGATGCAATGGTGTTGTAGGGTCTGCAAAGGACAGAAGCGGGACTGAATTAGTTAAGCTAGGCACACATCTCAGGCCTCAAACAGAAACAAATCCATAACAGAGAAGGAATAAGTCTTAATCAGATGTGAAGAGCAGGTTGATGGATCTGGTTCAAGTAAATAGAATTCATTCCCAGAAAATTGTCAGAAATATTAGACCTTTCTAATACTGGCTATCAAGAAAAGCAAAAATTACAAAGCTGACTATAGTAACTAATTAAGATTCAAAACATTCAGACCAAGTTGGAATAATCAATTAAATTACCTTTTATGTCTCTTTGGACTGTGGGAGCAAAAAAAAATTACACAACCACAGGGAGAACATGTAACCTGCACACAGAAAGGCCTCAACCAACCATTACATTCAAACCCTATGACACTGGCAACAGTGAGGACAACATGCTAACCATGTGCACCATCATGGAGAATGGTGCAGCAAGTGAAGTAAGTGTTACCGGCACCAGACCTAGGGGTAATCTGGACCGGCAGCAAAGATTACACAGGCCAGGAAACACTGTGTAACCGGAAGTAATTAATGGCTGTGGATTAACAGAGAGCACCAAATTAGTGTCTTCCTCATGCCTCATGCATTTATTTCTGGGCTGCGCATGGGCAGAGCTTACAGATATAGTCTCTCTAATGGATCCACAACAGAACCAGATCACCAACTACTGGCGAAAAAGTGGAATTGACCTCAACATACTGTTAAAGCAGTTCAGTTAAAAACAAAAATTAGAGGGGGTGTCTGTTCAAATAATAAACTTTAAATATGGCATTTCCAACCAACTACATAAGCACCGCAAAGGTAAATTTAAAGAATGCTTGCTTGATTTGGAACAATGCAAGCTATATTAATTACCTCAGTACAGTTAACTCAAGCCAAAATATGTTTTTATTGTGAATGAATACCACTTTTTTACATTAAATATCATGCTCTGAATGACTCTGGCAAGACAGACAGTCAACACCTGGTGGTTTGGAGCAAGTTTTCATTCGATTCAATCATTCACTAATACTTACTGGAGTGCACATTCAAAGGAAGTTACTATCCACCATTCATCAATCAGAGCTCCACTGCAGTACATCCCTCCACCATGTAGATAGACCTGCCAGGGTCTGGAGTGAGGCTGGCAGACCTTGTTGTCCTCCAGGGGAAATGCTCCTGTAACACGGTAACAAGATCAAAGAGAGACTACAAATGGCTATTCTAATACTCACTTCTTTTATTTCAGACACAGCATGGCAAATATCTACCTGCAAGCCTCAACACAAATGGCAGAAGGAGAAGCTTCATGATGTATGCAGTTTTTGTAGCCTTCTTCTGTAGCTCCAACCTAATACGTAGTCACTTTGATCACTCTTTCTCCTTTATACCCGAGGGCTTATAGGAGAACAGTGGGAGGAACTGACTACTTTATTACTTTTCAGCATCATTTCCCATCCAGCCGTAACCTTTGTAATAACGTTATCAGAGAAAATTTCAACACCTTTGGTTAACAATATGTTTCTACAGTGACACACTTCCTTGTTCCTTACTCCTTTTCTGAAAACAAGAAGAACCCTCATTTATCATAGATCTAGTAAATCTGCTTTAGACATGAACAATTCCAGTCCCAGTTTTTGTGATTTTGTTTGTAAGCTCATAGTGTAAAGATCAGCAAAGACTTACGGCACCTCACAGGTTCTTTTTGTCTTGGTGAGTTTTACTAAAACCATTTTTTATGGTTGTTCTTTGAAAAGTGCACTCTAAAATAGACAGGGGTGTCATAGATGAATTGACAAAGCTTTTGCAGCACTACAGAAAAGGAATAATAATGAAAATAAGATTGGAGGTGTGATTTCCATTTCTACTTAAAAAGTTAATATTTTATAAAACAACTGCGCAATTTAATGGCTTGAAATATTGCACAACACCAAACGGTCAATTAGGAAATCTAAAGATCTACTAGTCATATCCTCTCTCTCTCTCTTAGAGTCTGTAGAAACATGAGAAATTTTCCCAAAATGAATCCTGAAATTGAGCAGTGATTAATCCACTAATCCATTATAGCAATAGCCATCCAGCTATATGTGTTTTATTGCCTTGAGTGTTGCTGGAGGCTGGACAGGGGTGATGGAATAGTGGTACACAGATGACTAATCCATCACGTGGCTAACAAAAAGAGAGACAACCATGCATGTTAGAATTCATGCTTAAAGCAAATTTAGAGTCACCCATTAACCTGCCATGTACAGATTCTGTGAGAAATCCAGAGAGAGAACCCATGCAGGCACAGGGAAAATATGCAAACTTCATCCAGAAAGACCCAGGCCTGCACCAGCAAGTTCAAAAACAGAACCTTCTTAGACTGATTTTCTACCTAATTTTTTTCCAAGTTGATTTTTATTAGAAAATGGTCGTAGTTTGTTTATTTTGTATATTTTATGAGATGTTAGGAAAACTATATCAGTACATGTTTCACATTACCACGCATGACACGATAGAAGCACAACGTGTGAAAACAAATGACTGCTTGATTATTACAACATAGTTTACAGGCCACACCACCAAAATCTATGATAACTAAAAGGAAGAACAGGAGAAGCAAAAACATGAATATTCAGTTGTATTGTCTGCTTCTCATACAGCTGCATCTGCAATCATTTGATGCTCTTTGATACCTGCTAGCACTCCACCCATCCCTGTGCATAACTGTATGTTGTGGAAAATTTATCCACATACCAAGTGAAATATTTCTGGTTTATTATGTCTGACAAGAGGATTTTATTGGAGCTGTAAATGATTCATCCATCCATCCATCCATTATCTATACACCGCTTATTCCTCACTAGGGTCGCGGGGGGGGGGCTGGAGTCTATCCCAGCTGACTCGGGCGAAGGCAGGGGACACCCTAGACAGGTCGCCAGTCTGTCGCAGGGCTACATACAAAGACAAACAAGCACTCTCACATTCACACCTACGGGCAATTTAGAATAATCAATTAACCTCAGCATATTTTTGGACTGTGGGAGGAAGCCGGAGTACCCGGAGAAAACCTGTAAATGATTCAGGTATACTTTAAAAAAATTTGGTTTCCTCATGAAAACAAGCAGACTGAAATGCAATGTGGATTCATCCGACAGCCATGGCGATCTGCTTTGTTTATTCGTAACCCATAGTAACCACCCCTTCCCAACACCACTGGTTAGAAGACATAAACTTACTTTACAATCCCTTGCAGGTGTGGAGGCCATAATTGCATTCAGTTATAGAAATCTGATGGGTGGAGTGCAATAAAAAAAGATGAATGCATCAAAATCAAATGTCTGTTTGATTATAAAAGTAGTAGCAATAGCCGCAGTGGTTGTATTACAATACTGTAGTCCTTAAGACTTTCACACACGTGCAGTTGAACCTGTTTGGCTCTGCTGTATACATCTTTCATAACAACTACACCAAACGATGCCTAAAAGCTATTTCATCTCTTTTGTTTGTATTGGTTGTAGCTTCTGAAGAGGACACGTGTTGTAGATTTATGCATTAATTAAAAATCAAAACACTCTTGCATCACTGCTTGTCAGAATCCATAAAACCAACTCCCTAGTCTTTGTTGTTTGTTCTTTTCCATCAGTTTCTCTGCGATCACATTTTGCGTGTTGTTTCTTTTCATCCATTATTAATTACAACAGAGCCCTCTGTTCTGGTGCTGCCTCAGCTGATAAAAGTCTTGTGTCTCATTGTAGATTCATACAGACAAAAACTGATTCTTTGCATCAGCGAGCTGAAAGAAGACACAGGTCTAACACACACTCACACACAGATGGGAGCAATATGCACAGTTTACTGTATCAAAAGCTAAACTATCTTGTGGCAAAAAGACACCATGTTTTGTTTGTTTGCTGGTTTTAGTATAAATATTTTATTTGAAGATATGACATGAATATTTAAATTTATCCAGAGGTACCAGAGAATCGGCACTAGGGGGTGTTACATGTCTAAATCATTTGCATTTTAATCACATCTGATTTTTAACTCTCAGACCTATGCACAAATGAAATGGTACATGACAAAATACTCTGTGCTTCTGTTGCTGTGCTCGCCATTTGCTTTGCCGTCCAGTTTACTCCATGCAAGCTGGTAACTGCCTTTACAAAAGATCACCATCTCCAGTCAGAGGATATCATCATCTACCCCCAGTGCAGTTTTTGAAGATGCTGTCTGAAGTTATGAAATCTGGGTGTGGTGAAAAACGGCCAAGTTCTGAATGTCAAATGATGCTTAGTCTTTTTGAGTGGAAATTGATGGTTCTGTGAGGTAGCAGTGGTCACTGGAACGCTTTTTGTTTTACTACTGGGGGTAAACGATGTGGTAAGCCTGGTCGTGCACAATGCCACCGTAAGTGCTCAGAATTTCAGCAACATGATTGTATAGATTCCTGTGGACAACACACAGAAAGGGAAGAGCTTTAAATATAAATTCTGAGATTTTTTTTCTACTTCATTAGAGAATCTGCATTAAAATCTCTTACGTTGCTCTCTCCTCCAGTTTAAGTTCCTTGATGCTCTCAATGTACCCACTGGTAGTGTCGACAGCGCTGTTATAGTAGGACTTGATGGTACTTGCCACCTTGCTCAGAGACCCCTGTTCCTCCTCCTCAGCCTGCCTCAGCACACGGAAGCCTTCAGCGTCTGCACAAAAACAGGTCGGCAGAGTCTGTATATTCAGTGTACACTTCGACACAAAATATTACACAAAATACATACACAAGACATGTCATATGTTTGAAAAAAGAGAAGGGAGAACAACAATTGCATAATACCTTCCCCCTTCTGAAAATAAGTAATGCAAATGATGTACCACAGATGGTTGTGACCGTGCTTTAAACAACTTTTATGTCATGGGTACAAAACACACATAACCAGTGGCAAAATACAAGCTGATGTCTTCTAGTTATTTCTTTTGTATACATTTTCTTGAACTAAATGATGCTTTAACTATTATTCCAAAGAGATTTCCACTCTTTGAACCCAAAAGCTTAAATACACATCTGTTTAAAAGCCGTACATTCAAACCAAAATTTTAAAACATATTTCTTTTTGTTAATCATTTCGTGATCTTGGCATAAATATTCTGCAAATTATCAGTCTGTTTTTAGTTCTGAACAAACCTTTAGAAATCATCCCAGTCTTTCAGTTCAGTTAACACTGACTTTATAAACAATCCTTTTGTGTGTTTCACTGAATATAGATTTTTATTAATGGTTTAATTTTCTGAAATTACACTTACTGAGTGCAAGAAGTGCAACAAGCACAGTGATGACCAGCAGCTTATTCATGGTTTCAGGTATCTATAAATGAAGAGAGAGAATAATGAGACACTTAAGGTTTACCCCACTTTATCCACTAGGGAGAGACATTGTCATAGATTTCCCACCTCATGTAGGGCTGATGTATTGTGTGATATTATTTCTCTATGTATGAATTTTTCACTCTTCTGACATAAAATGAAACATTTTCTCATTTGCAATTCTGTTGAGCATAAGGTTCCTGTCCCCACAAAAGGTATTATCTCTCAGTCTTTGTCATATCTAACACAACTTATTTCACTAATGAAGCAAAAGTGTCAGTACTCACTGTATTCCTCTGCAGAAACGGTGAAAAG
This sequence comes from Amphiprion ocellaris, assembly GCF_022539595.1. Classification (NCBI taxonomy): domain Eukaryota; kingdom Metazoa; phylum Chordata; class Actinopteri; family Pomacentridae; genus Amphiprion; species Amphiprion ocellaris. Next base: position 21,346,259 of record NC_072774.1, read on the forward strand.
AAAACAGTGTCAGAGGTACCGCTGGCCCGAGCACTATATATAGGAGTGTAAAGGTGTTGACTCGTTGTCCTAAGAGTCAAAGTGCACTCTGTGGAAGATAAACCTGCTCTGCTGTCTGGAGGTGTTTGTTAAAGTAGTGTGTCATTGTGTTTTGATAAAGCATTGCATTGCGACCATGTAAACACAAGGTTGGTGAGAAAATCAGCAAAAGTTGCCTAAGCCAAGCATTTTACAAGCACATAGACTGAAAGGAAAGATTGTGGAAGATAGTTTCCCACTAACTCTATATGTGACAATAAATCCGAACATGCCACAATCAAACATTTTCCATTGATAAGGTCAGTCGTTTTTTAATGCAGCACACTCTTGCATCTTGCCCTGTTCACAGCCTAAATAAGGAAGCACGTATTACTTGCGTAACGAGGCAAATGCGTTCATGCCACTCTACAAAAGTCCTGTCAAGATGGTCCTAAGTCTACAGTGTGCTGAACACGTCATCTACCCTACTTCAGGTTATGAAACTGACTGATTCAGCTGAATCTATTGTGCTGCATTTAAGACTTTGCAAGCCTTTATTACAAATCTTAATAAAGAGAAGAAAGAGGCCCTCTTTTTGCTTGTCTATGGACAAGTGGATTCCCCACTCATTACTATTTTCATCAGAAATTTTAGCACAGTTTTTTGCTGTCAAAGGTACAAGTGAAAATGTATTGCTTTGTGATTTGATTTGACAAATGAAACTGAATGCAAAAAGCACAGATATTTTGATTTTGTTTTCCTTTTCTTGTTTATGTTGTCCTCATGTGATTTCCTTCTTCTTTTACATAAATAATTCATGTGTTTGATTCTCTACTCCAAATTATTTTGACGTCTAATTTAGTTTTTGCCTTTTCAGCCTTGAAGCTGCGGTTATATATTGATAGTAAATATTTTGACTCTAGTTAATCATTATAAATGTTTGTTGCTCGCTAAGGCAGGACATTTGATAAACACTATTTCACACAATTATCTGAACAATGACATCTTTATTTTTTAAGCCAAATAAAGAAAATCTTGAAAATCTTAACCTAAAGAACACAAACTGTTAGAAATGGCTTTATTTGAGTTTCTTCTGTTACTTCAGGGAATATTTGTATTGTGTTATCATCAGACTTCAGCACAAAAAGTTATTTAACTTTCATGTTATTGTGTATTATTTACTGGGCATAATTACAAATTGACCAAAAATACTGAAATTCCGTTTTGATCTCTCCCGTTCGAGTTGACTCTTTCTCTGTAACGGCTACATGTTGATCGAGATCCAAATAAACAGCCCAGCCAATCATGTCATGTGATCCAGCCTCACATGTCATGTTGCTGGTGACCCAAGAACTCAGGTCAGTTCGAGAACAGCTGTGGGTAGTAGTAGGTCAGAGACTGTCAGAGAGCTTGCAGTTTTGGTTCAATCCAGCTGATTCAATGCTGTGACAACTTGGTTGGTGCTATAGTTTAAGTCAGCGACAAGCTACATCATGGCACTGTCAATGCCGACAGTGACAATGACATGATATTCTATTATTTCTCTTCTCAAGTGTCTTCGGTGTTGTGTACTGAACAATGTTATTACAGAATAGAGAGACAAAAAAAGTTATAATCACTAATATCTTGCAATTAAACTGAAATATTCATACACCTTCCCCATGCTCTAACGCATCATGCTGTCATTCAGCTGGGAACATATATTAACACTGAATGAACAGAATTCAGTGGGCTATAATTATAAGAGGTCTGAGATCACTGTCTGAAGTCAGAAGTTAAGTTGTCTGTAACGCCTTTACTTCAAGCAAATATTACACTACCAGTCAAAAGTTTGGGCAGAGCTTCTCATTCAGTGGTTTTTATTAAATTATTTCATACATTGTAGATTACTGAAGACATAAAAACTATAAAAGAATACATATCCTCCTGCGACCCAGGGAAAAAAAGTTTTGTCATTTAGATTTTTTTTTTTTTTTTTTTTAACATAAATGAAGTGTTGGGGTTGTAAAGAACATATTGCAAAGAATTTTTTTAAAACTTAACTTTATCAACATTTTATAGCATGTGCACTGTAGTGCACAATAGGATGTCATTGATGTTGAATGTGAAACATTAACAAAATAAATAAGGTGATTGTGAAAATAACTTGTTTGGAATCTTCCATTGAATAAAACATGCATGAACATATTTGTTTTAAAACATACATTAAAACTTCCCAGAAACTTCACAAAAACAATTCACACTGACTTTGCCCTAGCCAACTAGGGAATTATGTTGTAAACAGAAAAACTGTTAATCTTCAGTATCAATCTACAATGTAGGAAATAATACAAATAAATAAAAAGCATTAAATAAGAAGGTGTGTCCAAACTTTTGACTGGTAGCAATGAATTAGTAAAGGAGCATACAGGTTGCAGTTGATTATTTTTCATCATGACAAGTTCTAAATGGAGCCTGAAATCCAAGAATTCTGTTTGGAAAAAAAATCTACTTGTTACTAGTGTCTGGATTACATGACCATTTTATTTATAATGTTTAACTAAGTGATCATAATTCATGTCATAGCAAATATGTGCATTTTCTATGGCATAATTTAAATGTGAAACTCGAATTCTAGAGTTGTAAATCTTGTTGAAACCGAATTTAACTACATTATACTAACTGTGGATGTTACCCTTCAATAGCACATAAACCTCAATGAAGAAGCACAAATAGTTTTCAGTTCATTTTATTGAGGACACTCAAACACACACACATTACAGGCAGACTTTGGTTAGTGATCAAACACAAAACACTGTACATGCACAATTTGCAGAGGTGGTGTTGACATCTTCGCCATGCTTTTCACTCTGCATGACTTGACAAGGATGTGGATTTAAGAATAAGCAAATAATTTTGTATTTGCATTGTGCATTGCACTCCTAGGCCTAAACGGGTGTCGTTTCTATAAGCTAGAATCAATTACAGGTTTCTGACAGCATTTGCTCTATTGGGCAGGCATGACTTTGTCCAAGTAGGCCTTGGCGACATCAATGAAATTGTTCAGGTATTCGCCAATGTGCGGTCGTGCATGTTCTTCGTAAGCACCCAGCACTGCTGTACGGGCCTTGTCCACAGATGGGCTCACCTCGGTGTACATGTTGCTGCACAAAAGAGGAATGACATTTTTTTTAAAGAACACTCAAAGGATGAATTTTCTAGCTCATCATAAAATACATTTCGTTTTGTTACAATATCACTAAAAAATGGGAAGCAAAAGTACGAATTAGTAGGGTTTCATAACAAATGTATGGCTGAAGTGTTCACATTCATCAAGATTAACAACAGAAAGAGAGTTTTCCTCTGAAACTGACAGTGAATTAGGAACTTCACTCTAAGAATAATTGTCGATGAACACTCACTTAAGAACCTCGAGGAGAGCTTTAAACTCTTCGCTGTTTTTCAGCTCTTCCACGCGGGCCTTGGCAGCTGCACCTCCCTCAGTGCCGTCCACTTGTGTCTCAACGACTCCCTTTGCCTTGTTGTAAGCATTGATCAATCTCTGTTTGAATGTGTTTTTCATTTCGTTATATTTGTCAACAAGCTCCTGTGATGGATCTCTGATTTCACACAGGCTTGTGGAGACTGCAATGAAATAAGAAAGGTTAGATTTTTAAAACCATTGACATAAACAAAGAACAAAAAAAACAAAAAACACAAATTTATTCAAAATCTTGCTTGGTGAAAGCTCTCAAGGAATTTTGGGGGATTTTTTCCAGAATTTTAAAGGTAACGAAAAGCTACTTTACGTATTTTGTGTGTCCAAATTAAGTGTGTTCAAAATAAAATGACCAGTACGCATAAAGTGTGTCTGCAACTGCAGTTTGGTGCAGTTTTAAAATGAGCATTCATCCTGTATGTCAGTCACAAATAAAGCAGTGTAGGAGTCAGCTATGCAATAGTGTCTATTAAATTTGTGCAAAACATATGCATTAAAACATTTTTACACCAAGAGATGCAGACACTTTTTAAAAAAATTTAAAAAAAAAACATTCACATTTGAAATCGGTTTGGGTTTATGTGTTTTGTGTAATAATTTCCATATTTTACATAGCTGCGTAGTATTTAAGCTTTAAAAAATAAAAAATCTACTGCTGCAATTATTCATACTGTATTGATATGTTGCCTTACCCTGCAGAGCCAGGATCAGTGCAAAGACATATTTTGCATTCATGTCTGAAACAAAAGAAACAAACATAAAATGAAGCACTCTGCTTAGTAAATCCCTTTCCACATTTGACATTTTAACCCTAGCAAATGATAAGTAGGTTGAATAAACTGCACATACTGAAAGCAAAAATGAAATACTTGGATGTTTCATGAAAATAATAATATCTATTCAGATGTAGCTTTAGAAGAAAATCTGTGAGGGCTGCTGCATAAAGAAGAGAAGAGAAGAGAAGAGTACCTGCTGTTGTGTTGGATGTACAGATCCAAGAAGTAAGTGACAGTCTTCTCTGAAAGCGAGTTGTCTGTAACTCGGAGCTCACATCTGGAGAGGATGATATAGGGGGGGACTGCAAACAAACGTCATTTGATGAGCATACACACACCTACACACATGCTTGCATGCACATGGACACACACGCTTTCACCTAAACAAAGTCCAGTGTACATGATATTCTTTTTTAAAAAAAAGAAAAAGTGTGTGGAAATATGACTTGGTGCTTATGCAATGTCTTTGAAATGAAAGTTTATCAGTATTCATATGGCAAATGCACTTAGAGCCCTCCTGAAAAAAGTGCATGCATGTTATAATAGCCAAGGCTTATATGGCAGAAAACTTTAAAATGAGGTCAATGTGCATTAAAGATATTGTTGATAAGATAAAATTCTCACAATGAGCATTTCTTCATCAACAGATAGTATATTGTCTGCTAAGGCGAATAAGTGACAGATTGTCAGCAGGTCAATCAGCCAGGATCTGTCTAGACACATTGTCCTGAGCAATCTTTGCCCTCACCTTTCACCTTCATACCCTGGGAGAGACTACATGCAAGGTGATGCATTTTAATTTTCATTTTAAATGTTTTCCTTTTTTCTGTCTGTGTTTCTAGCTGGGTTTCTTTTCTTAGATTATTCCTCACTCTTCATTGTTCATCTGTTTAATTCCTGAATTCTCTGAAAAGGCAGACTCGATGACCCCACTAAGTGCCACTGAAAATATTTATTCATGAATTTGTAGAACTAAATGCTGTGAGATTTGTTATGAACTTTTTTCTTCTGTATTCTACACATCCAGCAACACCCAGTGAAACATTAAATGTGTGATGTAAAATCATTTTTTCTCTGGCTTTGAATAAGTTGATCAGCTGGATTAGTTGCATCAAATGGCGTGTACTTGTCAATGATTTACTGAATCATCTCCACTGGGGGCCCATTCAGCATAGTTGTCATTCAGTAGTTGGATATGCTCTTCATAGTAAGCACCAATTAAGCCTAGTGCTGTTTCCTACAAATGTTGGATTTTAGTTTTGGCTACTCTGTGAGGTACAAGTGTATAGACGAGTAAGACGAGACATATAGCATGATCCCCCAAACACATTAATCTAAAGACTAATGTTTGCAACACAAACGAGATGCTTTAACAATTCTGGTAACTGGCCATCATGTAGAAATAGGTCCAGAATGCTTTTTATGAATGAGCTGCACTCAGATGACCAGCAGATTTAGAAATACGTGGCCTTCTCCACCAGCATTCCTAGACACTCGGGGTGTATTGGGACAGGTTTCTGGGCCAAAAGTGGCCTGTATGCTGCAGACAAGCTTGTCAGGCAACTACAGCAATGGATCAAGTTCCAAAATGCAGGAACTCATACTAAAGCTGTGTTTTGCATGAGTAAGATAAGGATAAAAAAAAATGAACTCCTTAATATGCATCAGCCACAAAATGGAAAACAAAAAAAACAACCATTAGTGGCTTGCTTGTCACAAAACTACTAGTACAACTCTAAGCTGTCTATGAACTCAATCCATTTGCTGTTTGAGTTAGATGTCGAAAGAACAATCTAACATATTCACATCACATTCTTTGTAAATCAATAAAAAATATCTAACAAAAACACCTATGTCAAAATTACAATTGCATTCAAAATCACAACCTAATAAAAAGAGACAGAGTATTTTTGCCATTTTCTGTGGCTCTGGTCAATAGAAGGTAAAGGAAACAAGTGTTGTAGTGCCACTTTATTTGTATTTGATTATTGCAACAGTGTGTACAATGGTCCAGATCGAATGATGATTCAGTGGGTTGTTATTTTTCCGTGTTTTGTTTTATTGCCAAGATACTGAGTAAGAGCAAAGTGACAGGTCTTGACTAAAACTAACAAACACAAAGTACAGATCTACTTTCTCTCACACAGACTGACTATAAACAAAACAAAACACTGAAGACTGACAGAAAATGTATAAACATTTGGATTACATTTTGATGATATTGGGTTTTATAAGATTTCAGACATGGACCTTCAGGGAACATCTGGTTTTGTCAATCAAAGACCGCTGTGATTTGTGATATAACTTCTTTTCACCTTTAAATATTAGCTCGATAACAATATGAATATTGCTATTAGTCAGGGCACACTGCGTTTTAGGACCTGCAAATCCTGAACTCTTGATATCTTTTTAAGATCAACATTTGCTGAGTTCAGTAACTGCCCAAATGCCCTTTGGTTTTGGATATCTGGGTGCTGATTTGTGTACACACCAGTCAAAGTCTAGCTGCAAGTTCTAGCTGTAGCGATACGGGTTTCAGTAAAGTCTCAAATAGATAAGGATTTTTAGGCAAGCAAAGCATTTCTGTGGGCAGAGTCCACCACAAAATCTATGAAATCTTGTCAGACTCTGTTCTTGCTGCTTGTTCTGTTTGGAAACCACTCAACACTAATGTTGAGACTGGATTTCCTTACTATACTATGCTTACAAACCTGATCTCACAGTTGTCTAAAGAGGTTGGATCAGGATTTTATTTGTCTTGTTTTCAGATTCTTGTGTTATTAACATCTGGACTGTGCTATGAAGTAGTGTATGTCCCTGAAATGACTGCCACCTCAGAAACTGTGTATTTATTTTCATTTTATAGATTGTCAGTTCATGAGATACACCTAACTTAGAGTCATTTTGTATAACAGAACAGCTGTGCAATACATCCTGTCTTCAAAAAAATACTAATGTTCGGTTTTGTTCAAATAGTGCTAGATGGGTCGATTCACTTTGTGATTATTTCAGAGGATGTAGTTGTTGGTCATTTAGCGTGGCCCTGTCTTGGTTTATTATTGCCTAAACCAGCCAACAGACCAAATGTAATATTCTAAACCTTATGTTCATGTTGCACACAGTTTATTCCCTACAGGAAGCAGATTTTACCTACGACTGAATGCACAGAACTTCCACTAATAGCACATGCCAAATGACTGACAAAGAAGTACAAATTTACCTGACATCTTGAACTTAAAGTGAAAGTTATTTCAACTTAATTGTAGCCCACACAGCGGATGCAATGTGATAATAATCTGACCTCTGTGCACTAGCTGCTGACCTTTTACCTCTGTTCTCTTCCCAGGAACAGATTTCAGTGAACTGGGACAGCTGGTGGATTATTAACACATCATAAACAGTGACTTTATCCCAGGGATTGTGAAATGACAGAAACGCAGCCATGTTGGCACTTGCACTTTGGAACCAATTATTGACACAAATATTATCTATTCAATGCTATTTGCTAGTCTGTGATCAAAGTGATCAGATTTAGCATCCATTTACGTGAAGCTGAATGTATAGTATAAAAGAATTATTTGGTCCAAGTACCTGGACCTGCCACTTGTATTTACAGTATTGGTTAGTCTTTTAGTAACAGAATAAATTTGATATTGCATAGGTCAGCTATCAAATGCAGTTTCAAATAAGGAACATATAAAAACTGTGGGTTGCAGATTTATGTCTTGATAATTTAAGAATCCCCCTGGTCATGATTAAGGTATTAGTGCCATGGAGAGAATACATCTACACAAACACAAATTTTGACCTAATTTATTTATGTATTTTACAATTTGGTACTGTCTGGCTTTTGTTGGGCATGGATTTATTCATTAATGCACACAGAAATGTGTTTAAAATTAGAAAACAGGAGAAAAAAATATTTTTGCCCAACATTTAAGTTTCATCCTTCCATAAATGATTTGATCTGTTAAAATCTGTGACATCAACCTGCTTCCTTTCATTAAGTCTGTTAAAACTAAACAGAATAAAGACTTTAGAAATATGTAATATACCTTAAAATAATCAAAAAGGATGTTAATTGTGGTGCTTTGTGTAACATATGGAGGCTGTATGGTCAAAGAGAACTAAATTTCATTTATTTATGTCAAACATATTTAACAGACTTTCAAAATGCTGTAATCGAGTACAGACATTGTTCTTATTCATTAATAGAGACGATGACAAAGAATTTGTAATTAAAAATACTTTTTATGTCTTTATTGCACTTTTTTCACAGTTTACACAAATTAACAGTACACTCAACAACAACAAAAAAATCCTTACAGAGAGACAATGTAACCATTTGGACAAGTCAATCTGCAGAACAATGTGTCCTGTTGACATATCAGCCTCCCACCATGAATGGTGAAGAAGTCAGATGTCAGAGGTGAGGGCAGGTTCAGGCTGGTGACAGGGGCAAGTCTCCTCGTCTAATTCGTAAGTTGTCCCCACCCGGCCTTCACTTTCTCAAACAGGTCACTGCCCCAGTCCCTGAGGAGAATAATCAGGTGTTACACAGAGCCAAAGACTGCGTGTGATACTCTGCGTAAATCTGCAAATTGCGCTTGAGTGAGCGTGTGTGTGTGTGTGTGTGTGTGTGTGTGTGCGTGCGTGCGTGCGTGCGCGCGCGCGCGCGCACATACCTGGCCCTGCCAGCAAACTCGTTCAATTTCTCAGACGCTTTCTTTCCCACCTCGGTGATCTGTTCGCCCAACTCGCTTAACTTCTGCTGCACGTTATCATCCTGAGCCTCTGCAGATAAAAGCAATAAACCAAGACGATTCCAGTAAGACAACGTGCAAGGGAAAGAAAAGCAGGGGGAAAAAAGACGCAACAGGGAGGTTTTAATAGTCCTGGTTAACACAACACCTACCTGCAAATGCGACCAAAGCCAGCAGCAGCACGGCAACCGCGAGGTACAGTCTCATCTTGGCTGTTTGTTACTGACGAAGAACAGAGACAGATCTTTCTTCATGTGCTCACAAAACTGCTTTCATTGCACGATGGCCAAAAGTGAAAGAGCAGCTTTATTTAGTTTTTGTTTTTTTGTTTTTTTTTAGCGCCTTCTTATGTCAGCACCACTGCCCCTGGACAGCTCCCTTTACATACCGTCCGTTAAAATGTTCATGTACAATTAACCATTAAAACTTCATATTCAGTTCATTTAAACTTAGTTTTTTAAAAATTTGTTTATTTGTTTTTTGTACCATGTTTACTGCGTTTAACACAGGTGTCGTCATAACAACAATAATATAAGTCAGCTTAGGTTACAGCAAAACTTTCAGATAAATAGGCAATTTGAGAATACTTTGATGCTCTTTGTTATTAAGGTACATTTTTGCCTCTAAAAAAAGTGGAATCACATCCCTTTTCGGTTTTAGAAGTGGTAAAATATAAAACATACCTGTTTTTTTCGTCTCAGAGGAGAAAAATTGAGTGCCTTTGAGCGCCTTTGAGAGTTCTTCTTTATAAGCCTGTTCAGACAGTGACGCACAAACACCAGACTTAAGTAAACATGTTCACGTGGTGACCTTGGGGTGGCACTGCCCCCTAAATTGACCAGCACAATGTTATTGCATTAAAAGATGCTGATCATGATAAAGACACCAATGAAACACACCGGCTGCACACATGCAATAAATGCCCAGTCCCTTTCTGATTAGAGACTGTGTGATATGCAGTGCAGTGATGAGAGAAATCAGAAGTCATCAATGATAAAGACAGGCAAAGGAGACACTGAAGGAAATTAGAGTGAAATAAAAAAATTGGATGATGTTTAGGGTAGGGATATGCTTCTCTTACAGTTCAGAGTTTGTCCCTCAGCAATAATAATACGAATCAATAATGTCAGATGTGCTGTAGAAGAATCATAGTTCACCCTTGATAGAATTATAACCACTTGACCTGAGATTTTTGGAAGCTGCTTTGGACCTGACTTATCAAGAATTGATATTGTGTCAAACAGCTTTACATGTATCAACCATTTCTTATCAAGGTTTTGAAAAGAAATAGTAAGGGTTAGTAATGAAGGCAATGATGGACTGTTGATTCTCTTTACTGATTGGTTCTTTCCATAATGTGGATTCTTAAAGTTGTCAGATATGGCTGCCAACTGTGTACCAACCTGAATTCTGCACAACACAACTGATGGTCCCAACCCCATTAGGAAAGCAAGAAATTCCATAAATTAACCCTGATATTGCACACCTGTGAAGTGAAAACCATTCCAGGTGACAACCTCCTGAAGCTCATGGAGAGAATGCCAAGAGTGTGCAAAGCAGTAATCAAAGCAAAGGGTGGCTACTTGAAGGAATCTAAAATATAAAACATATTTTGACTTATTTCACTCTTTTTTGTTTACTGCATAATTCCATATGTGTTCATTCATAGTTTTGATGCCTTAAGTGAGAATCGACAATGTAAATAGCCATGAAAATAAAGAAAAAACATTAAATGAGAAGGTGTGTCCAAACTTTGGACTGGTAATGTATGTTTTGATAAGGTAAAGTCCAGCCTTAAAAATTAAAAAGTATTATTATTAAAAAAAACAACAACAATGCATTAGCAACAAAATCACTATTCATTCCATAAAATTACACTGTAAAATGGCTTGCGTTGTATTAACCTATAATTCAGTAGCATTGGTGCTAATTTGTAATATTAAATGGTACTAATTTCAACTGCTTTGCTCCTGCTGGGTAGTTTCATGAATAGCAATGCATTATGGCCATAACACTTCTCTGTGTGAAATATGAGAAAAGCTATTCATTGCAATAAAGCTGTCCCATAAATCATAAAAAGTAGCATCTACCTTTCATTCAACTGATGTCACAGTTTTTTTTTAAAATATATTTTACTTAATTTAAGTGAATGTTTAAAAAGTAATTCTTTCTAACTTTTCTGATTAAATACTTTCCCTTATATCACACCATCTACATTTCTAAATGTTGCCTTTTGTATTCTGTTTTGGGGGCAGAAGTCAATCTCAGCTTATGCATTGAAGTGAACAGCTTTTCCAAAACTTCCCTTTCTATTTTGGTGTAATTTTCCATTTACCGCTTTACTTAGAATTTCATTGCCTCATTTGATGTCTGACCTCCTATTTCTCAAAAGGGAAGTAAGTGGAAAAAAAAACATTTGTGGTACATCTTTTAGGTTAGCGTGCGGCAGAAAAACAGTGCAGTTGAATGAACTTCAGTAACTCCCCATTACAACTGTGACCTTACTAAGCACCAGGAAGTCTGCATCTGACAATTTAAAGACGTCTTCACTGCTTAACTTATCTGTTTTCACACCAAGCAGTCTGCTGCAAAAGGCCAAATGTCCATTTGTTGCTGACGACTTGGCCTATAAGCTGCTATTGTTATGATGAATAGCCTACAATCGAGTTAAATGAGCCTTCACATTCCTCAGCACTCACACACTGCCTCTGAAAGACTAAATCTCCATCTCTTTTGTAATGAAGTGGCCAGTGAGTTTATGTATGAGTTTGAGCTTGCGTGCATATAAACTCCTCTTGAATAATTGTAGGAGGCATAGGGCGTGAAAGAGCATGTCTTGCGTGCTCCCAATTTGCAATAACAAGCTTAGAGAAAGGTTGTTTTGTGTTTGGCCAAGGCCCCTGTAGTGACTGATGTTGTGTGCCAGCTCTGAAGGGGATGGGAAGGATGGAGTGAAAAGAGTGGGGGTTGTAAAAGGAGGTAAAATCTCTGCAGGGGTGTCTTTGTAGGGGTTACTAGCAGTCATTGGCTAGCTAGCACCTGTTAATTTGCTGGGATTTTTGTGTGTGTGTGTGTGTTTTGTTGTGGGGCAGTGCTCTGAGTGCAGACACCCTATAGGAGCAGACAGAGCAGAAGTGCTGAACTAGCAGGATACTTGTGGTTTTCCTGTTTTTACCATGTGTAAAAGGACCATGACTGATCCTTTTACACAAGCAATGGTACTGTGGGAGTTTCACTTGTCTGTTTCAAAATAAATACTGGTTCCCGAAACAGGTGATTTAATCGTGGATAAACATAGAGTCATACAGTTAGTCATTCTTTGACTTTGCATGCAATGCCCTTTAACACAGATAAAAATGATTAACATGTTTTTGTATAACCCAATGAGGTTAAGTAGAAAAGAAACAATTCAATGAACCATTGCAAACCTATCAAATGCATACAGACATATCATAAACTATGTATTTTTGCCATATATATAACAATAAGTTGTTGTTTGAGGAATATTTGCTCTCATTTTTGAAATGTAGGGATGATAAGTGAGGTAACAAAAGGTCTCCAATTAGATTCAAACCATTAATAAAGTTTTTCTTTTTAAAAGAAAAAGTGGTAGAGGTCTTAGTCCTTTGATACGCATGTTAACCACTTAATTTCTTTTAAACCTTTCTGCAAGCATCAGTCATATGACAATAATGCTGGTCAGTTCTTGTCCAACATCACATTTTATCTTAACTGCACACACCTCAAGTGATTCTTAAGCAGTTCCCAGCTGTAAAATTAAAATTACCCTTAAATATGTGCTCTGTTCCTGAAGCACAGTATGTGGGTCTTTACGAGTCAGATATAGTTTACTTCATGTTCCAATAAAGAAAACACAGCTGTATCTTTGTGCAGCGTGGATTCAAGTGGAGGGGTCAGAGGAGAGAAGATGAACAGGGACAAATGGTGTCCTCTACTGGCCTCTGAGCTGAACTTCAAAGACAAAATCCTGCTGTGTTTGATAATCATATGTTTTTAGGATTCTTGATAGGAAGAGTGATCTGAGTATCGGTCACGACCCTCTTTTTTCTTAGATGGGATCCGATGTGGAACAAGGGGAAAGTCCTCATATTGCTATTACTATTGTTGCATTAAGCACCAATGAAAGCACTAGTAAAATCAAATTCTTGTTTTCAGATAAATGGCTATAAGAGTGGTCAGAAAAATGTACCATTAACCAATTCTTTATACATGTATCATCATTCATTCATTTAATAGGCAATGGTGTAGAGACAGACAAGAAAAACTGTGTAGAAAGGCTACAAAATGCAAGAAATGGTCTCTGCAAGAAACAAAGTCTGTACATATATATGTGCATGACAGTAACTGCATATGTAATAATGTTCTTTGTTGACATTTAAGCTTGAACATACAAATGCATGGCTTTATAATAGGATTTAAGTCAAGATGAAAGTAGAAATGACAGAGTGTCACCATAAGGTTCATTTAATCTGTGGCACAGAATGTTCCCAAATACCTGCTGGGATCAACACAACAGAATCTGGAAGCAGATCTTAACAAGTCTGGACTAGAAACACATCAGGCTGAGGGATGTCAAGGGTGGCTGTGTGAGGAGAGCAAACAGAAATACAGAGGACTGGGGTGGAGTAGAGGTACAATGAACTAAAAAACCCCCCCGCAAACTTTGTTGTTTTAAATGCACCCTTTTGTGGCAAGCTAGAACCCGACAAAGGGTGAGAACGGTGGGGGTCTGCAGCTGGAGCCTATCGCTTTAGACGCTAGACAAGAGGGAGGGAATATCAGGGACAGGTCGTCTTTTTAATGACAGAGTGGACAAGTAGAGACAGACATCCTTTCATGCTTTGTACTTTACACCTATTGGCAATTTACGGTCACCAAGTAACCTAATAGGTGTGTGGAAATAAACTGGAGCACCCAGAAAATCCTAGCATGAGGAGAACATGGCCTTTAAAACCCAGAACCTTCCTACTGTGAGGTGACAATGTTAAGCATGGCTCCACTGCTTTATGATTGCAATGATGTAATTACCCCTTATTACCCCCTACCCCTTGTGTAATCACTGCTAAATGTACAACCATGTCAGAGAAATGTGCAGCATTGAAACACAGGAGAAGTCTAAGTTGTTTTTATTGTATTAAATGCTTAGTTTGGCTATCTCAGTCTACCTGGTGAAATACTTAGTCTGTTGCTCTCCTGGAGATTATTTGACATTTTTAAACATTATTATGCTATTTTGCCATAAAGTGCAATACTGGATCACTGCCAGCCTATAACCATAACTGAACCTAATCTTGCAAAGACCACTCTTTCATGGTCAGTTAAAGAAACAAACAAACAAGTATCTTTTCTAGGTTTTTTATTCACTCAGCACTGTTCAGCACACTGTAGTCACAGGCAGTGCACTTCTGGAGAGCAGCATGGTGGGCATACAACATGTGAAACACAAGGGACACTTGTGAAGAACAGACAGGCAGCATTACATTTTACTCACTGATTGCCATTGTTTGTTATGAAGTCACTTTACATTCCACTTCTGTGTGTAGCACAACAAAGATCTAACAGACAGAAGAGCACTTTAACGATTCAGCATCACCTCTAGTAGAAGCTAGCAGACACGTTGTTGTATGTCATCCCATCCCTTGATCATCATTCAGTGCATTTATTGAAATGAGAGGCACTTGTGTTTGATGCTCAGCAGGCATATATTACACCCAAACATAAAGTGGAAAACTTGACTCAAACCTCGTGGGTATAGACTGCTTGACAGTTTATTCAAAGTAGAAAAGCGAAGCATATTACAAATAATTGTCTCGTGTTTGAAAGTTGTGTTTAACTGCAATGATTGTGTTCAGTGATCAAGAGTGTCAGAGAGAATAAGAAAGGGTGATGATGGAGAAGAACCCATCTGTTTGGCTGTTCTGTAAAAAAATGCACCAGATCATCCCTCGTTCCTCTCGTTAACCCTCTTATCCTGAACAGTAGAGCATATAATGTAGAGATTATCAGTAACTCTTAACTCTCTTTTTTTTCTTATACAGAAACTAGTGGGTTTATGCATTCTTTCTTCTACTACCACCAGCCATCTACAACCCTTAGCAAACCCCCAGAGTCATTCTTTAGGCAGTGGTGGTCTCCTTGACCTTCTCCATGATGTTGTCAACCTGCTCGCGGATGTTTTTGGCATAAGGAGACAATAACTCTGCCAGCTCGTCGATCTTGCCCTCCAGAGATGTGCGCAGTTCCTGGGCAGTGGCCTCCAGCTGGGTCTTGATGCCCTCAGCCTGGGTCTTGATGCCCTCAGCTTGGGCCTCGAGCTGCTGACCCAGACCCTCAGCCTGGGTTTTCAGCAAGGTGGAGATGTCACTCAGCCTCTTGGTGGCACTGTCACTGGCCTGCTGGACATGGGGCTCAACAAAACCCCTCACGGCTTCCAGGTTCTGGGAGGTGCGAGACTGCACCTCACCCAGGTAAGTGGCCACAGCGCTTTAACGAAAATAAGACATTTAGATTTCACATTTACAAAAACAAGATCAAGTCTTAAAGCAAATCCAAAAGCCTCCACCCAACTTACGTGCGGATCTCTTCGGTGTCCTTGTTCAGGCGCTTCCTCAGCTTATTAGCGTAGATGCTAAGGCGGTTGCGGACATCGTCGGTGTTCTGATCCATCATGGTTTTAAGCTCACCCAGGTACTCAGTGCTGCGCTCCTTGGCATCCAGCATGTCCTTCTGCAGTTTGTTGACAAGAAGTTGCAGATCCTGAGACAGCTGGTCGGTCTGGGTGTAGGGAGCCAGGTTGGTCTGAAGGCTGTCTTTGTAGGTTGTCAGGTCTGCCATGGTGTCAGTGATCAGAGTGCTAGAGGCAGAAGAACAATTTGATCAGACATGAAAACACAGTGACGAAACAAGGATGAGAGATGAGAAACATCCAGGAGAAGGATGTGAAATTAAAACTGTGGAACGAAGGAAAGCATTGAGTAGATTCATTACATCCTACGGAAAAGAAGAAGACAAAGGAATAATAAATTACTCAAGTACACATACTCTAACTCCCTGCTAATCTGAGAGGCCTTGAGGTTCTCCACCACTCCATCTGCTTTTTGGTTCAGGTCAGAGATGTACTGCCAGAAACGATCCACAGTTTCCTCCCAGCGGTCTGCGGTGGCATCAGCCTGGCGCACAGCACGGCCATTGCAGCCTATAACGGTCACACATGGAAAGCAATGATAAATAGATTAGCACACATCCAGTAAAGGATGATAATGATAAATTCTAGATCAGCAGTGTACTTACCGGTGATGACTGCCAGAGCAAGGATCAGACTTACAGCCTTCATGATTGTTAGACAGACAGATACACCTGCGAAATACATCGGAAAAATACAGAGAATTGAAATGACAATAAATGGAAGCTTGCATTTAGTCTTAAGTAGCTTTTGCAAAATACAAGATAAAGCAAACATGTTCTTAGATGAACACAATTTTCACTGAAAAATATAGCCAATAAGAGAGAACATGTAAAACATTTAGCAAAATAAGCCCTCTAATTTCTAAGAGTTGGTGTTACAAGAGAAGACAGCGCGTTTCTCTGAACTCCATGCTGCTGTTAACTCACCTGAGAGGTTGAGCTTCCTCCGTGCTCCCAGGACGGTGGCTGCTGGTTTTTATAGTCCCGGGAGGCTGCTGTTGCTACGTGGGTTGCGGGGAGGGAGTGATTGCTGGCGCGTTCACGTGGCGATGATGATTTGTCTGCACAGAATCCTGTTTTTTCTCCACGCAACGTGCCACCAACACCGCGTCCGAAGTTCTCACCGGTTGGCGCTGTTAGAGGGGATGATTGAGCAATCTATCTCGACGGGGAAAAAAACGTGTAAAAGTTTCACCTCCAATGTCATGATAATTATTTCTCAAGTTATTCGTAATTTTCACACAAGCCTTCCACAGCAGTAAACCATCCGTGTGTTTTTGTGTTACCCTCTAAAGGAGAAGCTGTTTAACCCTCATCAGCATACGTGCCGAAACCTACTTCATCCGGACACTTGGGTTCCGGCTGCTCCATCTGTTACATATTTCTGTACCTGTCCATATCCTCTCGATGTATATTTTCCGAAAACGTCTGTCGTCTATAGATACAAATATTAAAGAAACAATGAAATTACTATTGATGATTACTGATGTGTATTGCTTACAATATTAGTGTAAGAACTCCTGAATTGAAGTGGAAGTTTGAGAAATTCTATTACATGACATCTTTTTTTACTCTTAGTGGTGGATCCAGCCTTAAATCTTTTTAAGTAATAAAAAAACGTAATTAGCTTTCTTTAATCAATTTAAGACTTAATGTAATTAAAAGCAACAAATGATCTAGTATAAAAGCTATATTCTGGAGTATCTAATAACAGTAGATAACTGTTAGGACTGAAACTGCATTCTTAGCTGGAAAAAAATGTTGATTCATAACAATCCAGTATCTTCTATAACCTAAATACATGGTTTCATTTTTATTACCTTCATCTTTAAAGTAGCTGTCATACAAATGTAATTTAAAAGTATGTTTCCCTCTTGAATGTAATGAAAAAGAGTTGCTTAATTCAGTAAAAGTTCTGAGTTCTTTAAACATGCAGTAATTAAGTTAATGTACTTAACTGTATTTCTCTTGTGTTTCAACTTTATCAAATGACTGATTAACAGATGATGAGCATGGAAAACCCTATTATAATAAGAGAGTAAACTGGTGCATTTGATATTTTACATTTTTTTCTGCTATGTTTGCTGTTTTCACTGAGATTTTGCAACCTTTGTTTTATGCTGGTATTGGCTTTTTCACTCAAGTAAGAGATCTGAAAAATTCTTCTCCCTTTCCTTCCTTTTCGCATGTTTGTGTAAAGTGTCCCCAATTTCCCCGGTTTCCCCCAGATTATTATTACCAAGTGGTCTCATTTGAATACAAATTCTCTTCACACCAGGATGTAAAATAGCCTTCCACATGCATTTCAGTCTGTATGGCCTGCCAGAATTGGCCATCGACACCTTACCGATGCACTCAAGCAGACATGCGACCCCCAACATGTATGGTGCTTTTGCATGACAGTTCCACTCTGTGAATGTAGCGCCTCTGACTTTTCTATGTGCAGATCATGTGCACCAAATTGCAATTCTATACACTTGTTGTACTTTGAAGTTGTATGTGCTAAAGCTATAAATATCGAGTAAGTGCCTGAAGCACAAATGTCGCCCAACAAAATGGTGATGTTCAGGCTTGAGGACACTTCAGTACATCAAGCTCACTGTTAAATAAAAAAAGAGGGATTACAGGCAATTTAAAAAAGGAGTTAAGTAGGAACCACAGTGAAAAAACTGAAATCACGTCTGTTTTATGCAGCAAATTTTCACAGCTATCTGTTCAGAATTTCCAGGTTTTGAAATGAGCTTCAGTAAGGGGAAGTTTGATGTAAGACTGTATGCCATGATGAGCCCTGCAGCATAGTTTTGTGGAACCCCCATCAGATCCATGCTCGGTTTCTCAGTCAGCCAGTCCTGGTATTTTATTGTTATCATTAAGGATTTAAAAGATTCTCATTGCACTGACTGGGAATTGAAATCAATTTTTAATATTACTAACAAAATACCAAACACTAGATAAAAACTGGTTGGTAAATGTTACTCTGTGAGCAGGTCCTATTGACAAATGTAGTTACCATTCTACCTATCCAGCATTAGCAACTACACTGGCCTCTTAGGGGAGAACACAGGAAACATTTTATAATATGTATATCTTATGTGACCTATATTTTTTGTGTGTGGTTCCAGATTAACTGGAAACCAACATATTTTGTCATAATACACAGTATTTTACAAATCAGATACACAAAAATGATTCACCTGTAGCCTACCAGCACTGAAAACAGTACATGCTTTTATTGGCTATAGTTATAAAATGACAATTTAATGCAGTTGAGGTCAATTGTGGTCCAGTGCTGCACTTGTGTAATGGCCTTTGCTCTTTAAGCCTCGTTGCTGTCAACGCTTTATATTTATCTGTTTAGTAATTGTCATAGGAATCCAACTTTACACAGGAACAAAGTTTAAATGTGCTGGCTTGGTCAGGTCATTGAGAGTGTGATAACACTACTGTGATAACCCAAAGAGGTCAAGTATATATTTAGTGATTAGAAGACTGTACTAATTTGTTCTACTGTCTTGTAATACAGTAACAAGTGTTTCTGTTGTCTTTAAAATGTGAGTATGATGAGATGAAACTGGTGGTGAAACAAAGATTTCTAGTTTTAACTCAGTATGTTTTTGTGTTACTTTTCTGTAAATAAAAAAAACAAAAAACCTTTGACATGGTTTTCTGAGACAATAACTAGCGTGTGTCACTGTAAGCAGTGTGTCACACAGGAAGATACTGCATATTCAGCTAGATAGTTTACTGCCAAGCACAGAGATTACACATGAAAACCACATGTTTTGTGCTTGCCTTATGCAGAAGAAATGGATCAGCTTCTCTGCACCACACACTTCTAACAACAAGGTCAGGCCAGTGTGAGCAAAACCAAATGCTCTGCTTCCTTTACTGGGCCAACAAAGAGACAGAGGACAGACGGGGAAGTGAAACAGAGAGAATCAAGAAGAACTATGAGGTAATAAAGTAAAATAAAGACAGACATCCAAACTATAAATGCTTCTCCTTTTGCTCTACAGCAAGAGAGGTAATGTCTGATGTCAAGACTGTGTGAGAGGGAAGACCAAGACGGTTTGAACGAAAGTAACCCTCAGAGATTGTTGTCTGCAAAGCTGGTTTTTAAGAGTTTCGTGTTTGGTTGCGATTACTTCATTCCACTAAGGAGACAGACATCTGTTGATGAGTCAGTACAGTTACTGCATTCATATGATTTGGGTTAAAGTCAGACAAACTGTGGCACTTGGTAGCCTATTGGTTTGGGGGCAAATAAAAAAAAATATCTCTCTGCAGCGATGCATGCAGCAGCTTGTCCATCAAGAAAGATAACCTGGAGTCATGTCATTGCCTGATGTCATTCACTGTGCAATAGTCCATGCGAGGGGTGAGCTGATGTTGTGTGCATCTTTTCTCATGGCTAATAAACAAATAAAGCGGTTAAGTGGTTCAAGCTGTGCAGAAACTTTTCATCTCTCCATGTTCCCACAGATCAAGGTTAATTTGTTTTCACTCTAAATATTTTTGTTTTAATCAGCAATGCATCACATCTGATAAATAGATCAGTATGATATTTGGGGAACTAGAATTTTCTTTTCAGGTAAAAAACTAAATATGAAGCTCTGTATCCATTAGTTGGTTACCTTAGCTTTCCACAAGAGTAGAAACACTCTTTGTGAGCAAACATCTAGCTTAGTTCTGTCTCAAAAATGACAACGTAAATCAACTACTACCTCTAAAGCTTACAAATTAAATAGTCCCCACTCAAAACCCCACATAATAATTTCACATTTCAACACAAAGATTTTGTTTGGATCAACAGTAGTAGTAGTAGTAATATAACTGATGAAACAGTGGTGCTTTTAGACCATAACCATCCCCTTGCAGTAGCTTCATATTTACCATACAGACATGAAAGTGATGTCAGTCCTTAGCTCTGCTAGAAATCCAGTAAGAGCATTTACCAAGATGTTATATTCCTTAATGTCTTTTCTTGACAGTTTAGACATTTTATGAAATGTGACTTATTCATTCAGGGATGCTCAGTATGACTTGCTTAGTTATGTAAAAGTAGACAAAAAACAAAAAAAGCAAAAACACCACACATTGAATTGAACATGAATTTACAGCTTCAGAATATAATTAAAAACCTGTGAATTATCAGCCATAGTGAGTGCCCAGAGTTGTGTGTATGCTGGGAGGGTTAATGGTGCAGAGTCTGTGACAGCTGGAGGCAGAACGGAGGAATGTTGTTTGCCACTGGATAAGGCAGCGTGGGAGTGATCTGGCAGCAGGGATGGAGGCACAAAAGGGAAAAATATAAAAACAAGGTGGAAGCAGGATATGCTGATGTATGAGCTGTCAGACTTGAAGAGTCAAATCTGAACATGCCCTGTCCAATATCCACAACTGAATCTTACAAGGGTGTGGCATGTGAGGGGGTTTCTTACAAGTGTCTATGTTGTCCACATCTGCATACACGACCATGCACATATACAGTATACACTACCGTTCAAAAGTCACTTAGAAATGTCCTTATTTTTGAAAGAAAAGCAGTTTTTGTCAATGAAGATAGCATTAAATGAATCAGAAATACAGTCTAGACATTGTTAATGTGGTAAATGACGATTCTAGCTGGAAACGGCTGATTTTTAATGGAACATCTACATAGGGATACAGGGGAACATATCCAGCAACCATCACTCTCAGGTTCTAATGCTACATTGTGTTAGCTAAGTACAAGTGTAGAAAGTTTCTCATGTACATTTCTTTTTTCTATTTATTTATTTATTTTTATTTTCTTTTTTACACATTATATATACACACACACACGCCACTTCATTAGGCATACAGTTTTCATGTTGTGTGTGGCTGATTTGTGTAAATTACAGAGAAATACAACTTTTAACAGATTTGTGTTTCATTCAGTGAAAACCAAAAACCGTCTAGTGGTATTTATGTCTGTGACTGATTTATTAGGTAATTAGACATGGTGAACAAAGTGTGCTTCAGTGATTCATTCATGTGATTGTGCGTGTGTGAGTCAGTGCACATTAGCGATGCGTGTCTAGTTTAGGAAATGACACTTGTAACTGTTGTAATTCATTTTTCATGTACATTTCAAAGGTATTCTCACTTGACACTCATCTGTAATTTCATCATCACTTAAATAACACAATAGAGTCACAGGCTTGTTTTTCTTATGCTTTATTTTCCATAATATAGGAAGAGAACACAGTGTGCGGTCACAGACCAACACATAATTGTTTTGTATCAACTTTTACAATACTAAATATATCTAACGACATCTGCAACTTTCAATGCAATTTATGTCGTCATACCAAGATAGATACGTTCCTGGGATGTGAAATCAGAGAATTGTGTTGCTTTGGCTGCAGTCTCTTACTGTTTTAACGTGAGGCGGAGATTGACTTAGTTGGCTTTAACAAAGGACTCGTAGAGGCTGGAGAGACGAGCCTGGAGGTCCTGGGTATAGGGGTCCAGCTTTCCCTTCAAATCATCAACGTAGGGAGTGGCCATTTCTCTCACCTGCTGGGCTCTCTGTGTGAGCTCATTCTGGACCTTCTCGGTCAAAGGTGTTACATTCTCCTTGAAGTCCTTCAGGTGCTGGTCCACCTTCTGCTTCAGGTCATCGGTGTAGGGCCCCAGCTGAGTCTGCAGGTTCTCCATTGTCTGCTCAAGGTTGGTCTTCAGCTCCTCGCTTTTCTGCAGCAGAGTGGCCTTCAGGGTCTCTGTGTCCAGGGCTGCGTCTGTGTATGGAGCCAGCTCCTGTTTCAGTTGCTCCACCCTCTCCTGGATCTTGGCCTTCACATCCTCGGTGTAGGGCTGCAGCCTGTCCCTGACGGTGCCCAGGTCCTGGATCAAACGCTCTTTCAGCAAATCAGCCTCGGTGGTCACTTTGGCAATCAGGTCCTGGGGAAGCTGTTCCTGAATGCTGGCTGCGTACTGGCTGGCCATGTCAGCACTTTCTGTCAGACGGGCACTAGATGAATGAGAAGTTAACAGGGAAGGAAGAGCAGGACAGTGTGATTTAAAGCTCAGTCTTTAGTTAATCCTACACTTGTATGTAAATGTCAGCACTACTGAATTTTCACAATACTTGCATCAAGTCAAAAGCTCACCTACCTAATATCCTGCCCAAGCTGAGACTTTCTAATCATCTGGAGAGTGTCATCAGCTGTCTTGGTGGCTTTTCCAACGTAGTCCCAGAAAGCGTCAGTCAACACCTCCAGCTGTGGCTTGGGGGCATCAGCATAAAAGAGGTTGGCATGGCAGCCTGTTGGATGGACACAAGAACCCCTTGAGAGTGTTGCAGATAATTCAGCAGTGTATGACTGATGTGAGATTTAGCATTTACAAAGAGCAGTCCAAGGCTTGCAGTTCTTTATCTTGAGCGTACCAGTTGATATTTTTCCAGCATACTCACCAGTGAAAACGGCTAGGACGAGCACAGCAAGGACCTTCATGGTTTTTAGACCCTATGATGGGAAAACACTGGTTAGTCAACATTGCATATTCACAAAGCAATAGACAAGAATACTGTTATTTTCATTCTCTGCCTTACCTGAGCTTTCAAGTGTGTCTGTAAGTCCACCTGGGAGTGCTTGTGTTCAGCCAGCCAGTTTCTGTAGCTTATATAGCAAGCCAGAAAGCAATGATCCCAAAGTCCAAGTGGTAGTGCTTTGCTGTCACCTCGCCTCACCTTTGCTAATCTAACTGACGTGTTGTTCCAGAAAATCCACACATGTACCAGGCCATACAATTACACAAATATGCAAACATGCTGAGTACTTAACCACATTTATGCAGTTTAATATTGTAGTGATTATCTACTAGATGATAATTTCTGCTTAAAATCATGGCTATTGCTGAATTGTTCTGTGGTTTCATGTATGTGTGATTCATCACTACTAACGTGGGACACAATTGATAAGGTTAACCCAAAATGACCCCATAGGTCTGTCTGTAATCATTATTTTTTTCTGCCACTGATAACTCTCAGCCAAAAAAGACAGAATTGCTGTCATTAATTTCTTTTTTGTACAGCTTTGAATTCAGCAGGTGTTTTTATGGCCTTTTTAGCTTGACATTTTGACAGCTAACATCACAGTAATTAATAGCTCGTGTTTATGTGTCATGCTGATGCTCAGCAATCTTATGTGGCTGACTGGCCAAAGGTTAGTAGACTGAGGCACCGTCATCTTCTGTAGGACAAAGTAACTGCCGTTTCATTACAGACATTCCATAGTTCATTTCTGATATGCCACTTTTGCTTTTGGGTTTAATTTTATTTTCTTTAAGAATGGACCCCTTTTGTTCCTAGACAAGCAAAGATCCATCACAGTGTATGAGATATGAAACTAGGATATTTAATCAAAGATCTGAGATTACATCAAGACCTTTAAACAAATGTGCTCAAGAACAGTGTAATATGTTCTGTATTTGTTATTTCCTGCAGTTTTTGTTATCAAATAAAAATTCACGTTCACTTGCAAATGATCCCCACTTGGTGTGTTTCCTAGAAATAATTACAAATGAATACTGATATCATCATGACTTAAAATGTTTTGACCACTCCCCTGGCCTCATTATGCATTTGGGTGTACAGCTATGCAGCATGTTAAACACACTTCCAGTGAGGGTTGGCCTTTGAGGCTATCCTCCAAGCAGTTGTGATATTGTGACAATAGTAGTAGTCAAAAAGGGTAACCCACAGCTGTTGTGAGGTTAGGAGACATTTAAGGAATCTGCATTATCAAAAGTATTAACTAGCTGCAAGTTTTCACTGTGAGATACTGTATTTTGCCAGTTGTCTGTTGACTCTACTATGACACATTTGGTTCCAGATGTGCCATATTGACAATGTTCACAGGCTGTAAAGCCATTATCTTGGGCATTTACCTCTAAATTAAATCTAGCCTAATGCCATTGATTCACATAAAGGGGCAATACACAGTTTGTGCATATCTGATTTCACCTATTAAAGTGTGGTCATTGACTAAATCCCTGAAAATGTATCTGTGTTTAGCAAATTTCTGAGTTTTGCCATGAAAATAATTCCTTCCTGTCTTAAAATGGCTTAAATGTACCACTAGAATGTGTGGATCTATGAAGTCCCTGCCTCTATCTCCACCCTTACCACTGCTGCAGCTTGAGCACACCAATTAAAGAAACAAAACAAAACAAAACAAAACAGAACAAAACAGAACAAAACAAAACAAAACAAAACAAAACAAAACAAAACAAAACAAAACAAAACAAAACAAAACAAAACAAAACAAAACAAAACATAAAAGCCCTGTTATGTTGACAGGACTGCTTCCTTCTTTTTGTTACGGAACTCTCTTCAGTATCATGCACTTTCAAGGCAACAGTGCTAAGACATGGTGCTGACTGTGTATTTCTCTGCCAAGACGCAATAGAGTTATGTGACGATAGGCGTACGTTTGTCTGTCTGTTTTTCTGTGCGCAGCATTACTATAAAACAGACCATTTGGATGAAATTTTCAGGTAAGGTCAGAAATGACACAAGGATCACTTCATTAGATTTTGGCAGTGATGCAGCTTATAGTCTGGATCCACGGATTTGTTAAAGATTTCTGTATCATTGCGAGATAGCGGCACAGCATCACTGTAGCTATGACAAGAAGTGAACACTATGTCAGCAGCCTGCTGACGATCACACGATTGCGATCACATGATTGCAAAAAAAAAAGCACAATATGAACATGATCACGAAGTAAATTCATTTAACAAGATATACTTCTGTTCTTCTCATTCTGCTAGGGTCACATAAATTCAGCATTTTCAATTATTAGTCACATACAGCTACTATAGTGGCTAACATGGCTGTAGCAATAACTGATCACACAAAAACCAATCTAAATTAAATCAAATTATCAAATTTATGGTTTCTAGTGCATATTGAGCATGAACTGAGTAGTTTCTTTTTTCGGTTTAAGCCATCATATGGTTCTTCAACAGTCGTGCGGGAAATCGGTTATGCACAGTAACTGTATTACATAAAAAAGGATTCATTCACAAATTAAAATAATTCCAGATGGGCTCTTTCGGAATCCAGTATCCTGGGATGTGTAAGAAAAATGCAGTTTCAGTGTGGTATGTTTAGTTACTGTTTAATGTAAATATTTCACAGGTTTTCTCCCACTCTTTGTAATGGTTCAACATCCTAATGATGGAGAGTTCAGGTCGTTCAACAGTGCAAAAGTTAAAAATAACTTCCAGTAACTCTGTCTTTTTACAGTGAGAGATTTAAATGTGTCAGAGAATAAAGTGTCACCCAGGTGGAAAATACTTTACTTTTGAAAGGTTAGGCAAAATAGAAATCACACAAGTTACTCCTGCTGACTGATATGATTTTATATTCAATTCAATTCAATTCAATTTTATTTATATAGCGCCAATTACAGTCAAATTGTCTCGAGACGCTTTACAGAACCCATATGCCTGAACATATGTGTTCTGGCATATGGGTTATAAATATAACCCATATATGTGAACATAAATATATGTGAACATTTTGAAACCTTTTCTCTATAATATTTAAGAATGCAAATGGCTCGTGCTATTTTCTTCATGTGGCTTAACCCCAATACAAAGTCCGCTAGTGTGTGCAGGTTATCTGCAGCTATCTACAAGTTGGAGGACTGGACTATGTGGACTGTTAATTACTATATCTTAAATATTTTCTAGAAAAGGGTCTGTGGGAACTACTGCGATGTGTATTGTGGAGTCAGAATGCTTTGTTATACAGACATTTCTACAATCATGTGATAGTAGCCAAGAGAAGCAGCAGAAACAGAAAAAGAGCAGTTGTGACAACATGGCAGAGACTCCTGGACTTTGGGCTCGACTACAACTGTCATCTGACTTCAGTATATATACACGGAAGCACTAGTCGGACACACTCACAAACACACTAAGCTCTGAGAGATACACAAGCCCAAAGCAGGTGAGAATTGCACTGCATTTCAAACAAAGCTTTGAGAGGAAAATATGCATGTTTTGTTTTTCTTAACATAGCTTCAAAATGAAATTAAATGTTAACTAGATCATTTTTTACAGCAAGTCACAGTCATGAAGGTATTTGTGGTGCTGGCTGTTGCAGTGCTCTCTAGTAAGTTGCATGGTTTTTGAATTTAGGTCAAAGCTGATATCAAAATTAATTGGACAACTGAAAATCTGCATTGCTCTCGCATCATTCTTGTCTCCATCCAACAGGCTGCCATGCCAACCTCTTTTATGCTGATGCACCTAAGCCACAGCTAGAAGTGTTGAGTGATGTTTTTTGGGACTACATCGCTAAGGCCACACAGACAGCTGACGACACCCTCCAGATGATCAGGAAATCACCGATTGGTCAGGAAGTCAAGTAAGTTTTCTGTCACACTGTACCATAATAGTTGGGCCATTTTATATGATTGGTATGATATTAAAATAAATGTTTGATAGCCTGACAATCACTTTGTCTGTTTTTTTAGTGCACGTCTAACAGAGAGTGCCGATATAGCCAGCAAGTATGCAGTCACCCTGCAGAAGCAGCTTCCCCCTGCAGCCCATGACCTGATGACCAAGATCACCACAGAGGCCGACTTGTTGAAAAATGCGCTGACCCAGGAACTGAGCTCTGTCAGGGACAAGCTGGAACCCTACACTGAGGACATGAAGACCCAGATCCAGCAGAGAGTGGAGCAGCTGAAACAGGATCTCGCCCCCTATGCAGATACTCTGGACTCAGAGGCCCTTAGGACCACCCTGATGCAGAAGAGCGAGGAGCTGAAGACCAACCTGGAGAAAAGTGTGAAAGACCTGCAGGCACAGCTGGGGCCCTACACTGATGACCTGAAGCAGAAGGTGGACCAGCACCTCCAGGACTTCCAAAAAAGTGTGGTCACCATGACCGAGAAGGTCCATGTGGAGGTGAGCCAGAGAGCCAATTTGGTGAAACAAATGGTGGCCCCCTACGCTGAAGACCTGAAGGAAAAGCTGGACCCCTACGCCCAGGACCTACAGGCACAGCTCATGTCCCTCTACCAGTCCTTTGTCAACGGCAACTAAGTCAACCTTCACACCTGCTATATCATCAGTCTAGATCCTGGCCATGTTGGTCTACCTCTGTTTGAAGCATGAAATGTAATAATTTAAATATCTGCCTTGTACTGTAAACCAAATTAAACTGTGTATATCAGCAACATAATATTTATTGTGAAGCGCAAACATCGCAAAGCAAACCTCTGCACTTGTAAAGCATGTATATACTTGGTTTTTATTTTGTGTTGTGAAGTAAGTATTCTGTAAGTTATCGAAAATAAATAGATGAATTTGAAGAATATAAACATGTCTAACATTTGTATTTATTGCACATTTTAATAAATGTGTAAATCTTATTGCAGCAAAAACTTTCTTTCAGCATATAATTCTGCCTGAATTCACAACATACGTTACACATGCTGTAGTCACAGTGAAAACACCTGCATTCACTGATTTATAAACACACAGTAGGATTACTACTCTAAAGTCACGAGCCACACTTACAGGCTTGTTTTTTTTCCCAGGAGGCTACTTTGACTTCTTTTCCCATGTCTTAACATGTCCCGACTCTTGTCGCAGTTTCGTCTCCATAGTTTTCCCACAGGCGAAACTGGAAAAGTTTGCCTCAGGAGGCAGACTATTGTTCTTATTTTGTACGTGTCAACGCTTGCCATGGAACTGCACCTCAAATGTTTCAACACTAAAACTAAGAAATTGCCTTAAGAAATGTTGATGACCAACGTGATGTGAGAGAGGTCCACATGAAGGAATTCAAGTAGGCTTCATATTAAAGTACTGTTACAATTTTTAAAAAAGCGCTTTGCTTTAGTTGGAAACTTGCTTGTTTTGATGCTACATTGAACACCCCTCTCTGCCATTAAAAAAAAAAAAGTTGCACAACCTTTTGTTGGGATTGTACAAAACAAAACCTTATCCCTCTTATCCTCCTCCCCCTGACAGTGCCAGCAGACAACGTGGAGGGTTAGAGTCCAATGACAATGGCACGTACACACTCACAGGCACACACGGCATAGATTTTTTCACTAGTTGCTTCACAATAATTCAATAAAATATATGGAACATTGCTCATGGTTCTCAAATTAGAAACTTGAGACTTGTGGGTTTGACTTGAAGAAGGAAGGACTGTATTTTGACAAAGAATTATTACTACTCTATTCTAAGATTGATTGTTTCCTTACTGTCCATAAGGCCATTGAGTGAGCAATGTACTGTCATGGAATGTGGACAGTTTTTTTTTTTTTTTTTCCAAAGCCATAAATAAATTCACTTGTGCACTTGTCAGGTCACATGTTTGTACTTTTTTTTAAACAGTATCTCCCCAAAATTCCGTCGTCAGTCATGGTTTTAAAGTGTGACAGTCAGTGACACACAAACTAAACAAACTGCTGCAAAAGCTCTGTGACCTTTCTGCAAATGCAAATCCAGTCTCAGATTTTCAGGCTCCAGCCTGTTTTACACCTGATTAGCACTTGTGAGGGCACCAAGGAGCACTATTCACACTGCTTTATCAGTCAAAACAGCCAAAAGGCATCGTCAGAGTCCTTGATCCCAGTGACCACATTTAAATAGGGGAGGCTAGACTGACGTCTGCCCCATTCAAACTCTACGACTCAGAACACTATGGGAGGGGAATGTCTGCCACAAACAGGTCTCTTTGAACAAGACTCATCTCGCCTTGTTTATCACAAGCAAAGATTTGGTATTTTGGTGTAGATAACAGGTTGTTACTAGACTGTTGCAGCTGATTTGATCAGCAGATCAGGCGAGATAAGAGGATGTTCCACGTCATCGTCATAAACGTTCTTGGATTATATTGTTTGTTCCACCTTGTTAGCTCCTATCATCTGTTTATATGCTGGTTTCAGAAAAGGATGATAATGATCAGATGTAGTAGGGGAGAAGAAGATGCCGATATAGTACAAACCAAGATTAATCTTTTAAGAAATATATGAACCTAATTAAAAATTAGTTGAATTTGCCTAAAGAAAATTTGCTTTTCAGTGAACAAATAAGAAAAATTCAGTCTTTAATGAACACTTAAGAGTCAGTCAGAAATAACTGCCCATTGTATGCATCACGCAGGAATATCTGGAAAGAGAAATGCTGACACCACCGATGCAAAATGCAAGTTTATGTACAGCATAAACTTGCATTTTGCGTCGTGGTGTTAGTATAGAAAGCCTACAGGTGGCGAAGTGACTGTCCATTAATTGTAAAAACTGCACTGATGAAAAGAAATATATAGAATACATTTACTCAAGTATTGAATAGTATACAACAAAAATAAGCAGTATTATGGAAATGGTGAATAATTCAAAAATTTTCTATCTACAACAACTGTATTATTTTTAAGTTGGAGTGTAGGGAATTTGCTCTTAAGTATAACTTAAAAAACAGACAAGCTTAATAAAACAGGACCCAAAAGTCAGTTGACCTGTGACAACCAAAGTGAAAACACACACACTTTCCAGTTAAGGCTAAAGGCATGAACAAGACTATAAACGATTATCTAAACATCACTACTCCCTCAGCTTTAACCAGGTTTGTGCTTAACACTTCTTCACAAAAAGGGGATTGAAACCAAATTCAGTGAGATAGGAGAGAGCACAAGAGTGACAGTAGTCTATTGACTATAAACTAAAACATAGTTGCAGCAGTGATTACAAACTAGGAAAATCCACACTACCACTAACAGGAGGTACGCTGACCATCTTTGCTGATGATTCATTATGACACTGACTGATGTCATTCTCTACTGATCACTACCAGGAAGAAAACCATTTTATGCAAAATAAGATAAGTTTTAATTTTACTAAAGAATATAAACCTGATGAACACTGGCAGTATATCCTTTGGTCAGGTGAGACCACATATGGGACTGTACAAGTAAAAATGGTGTAGGGGTGATAGCATTTATAGATGGTACTATGAATGCCAGTTTGTATACGTAAATACTGAATTTAAAGTAACTGTCGGTCTTAAGAAATTGGACAGGAGAGGAAGTTCCCAACATGATAATGATCCAAAACAACAAAACAGGTATTAAAAAAAACACAGAAAAGAACAAGAAAAGGTTTCTGATCTAATGAGCCATTTAATGAACAATGACTGCTATGGCTAAGTAACCAGTTGTGATGCACAATGCAACAATAAAAACCCTTAAAGGATGTTAGTGTTCACTGTGGCAATTAAAGATGCTATACTCCCCCCTAGTGGTGAAATTCCGACAGAGCAGTTGTGAACTGAAGAGAAATGTAGAATAAATAAGCATCCAGATGTTCAGTTTCCTGTTTGTCATCAAGCCATCTGACTTTTCTTGATTCACCAGATACAAATAAATATTACATTTTTCAACTTGGCCACACTTTTAGAGAAAAATATTGTCTAATTATGTAAATGTACATATAAAATCAAGATCATACTGTCTGCATCTCAGAGCTCTCAGCCCAATTTTGTGCTCACAGACAAATATTATACTCTGGGTTTTTTAGTCTAATTAGCAACTGATCTTTATATAAATTTAACATTGACAATGTTTCTCGCCATGAAGATTCTAAAAAAAAAAAGAAATGAAAATACAGGCGATAAAAATTGTTTTGCATCAAAGGAAGCTATTCAGTCTCCTAAATTGATGTAATTGAGACTGCTATTGAGATGATTTAAATGTTATGTATTAATTCCACTACTGAAAGAGCAGCACTAAACAGAGCTTAGAAATGCTTTTAATTTCATGGTTCACTGTTCCCGCCACAGAGTAGCAGAAAAACAGGACTGTCTTTCCACAATGAATGCCCCCATCGGTTGTTAGGGCTAACAGCCTGTCCCATTACCAATCCTATGTTCAAATGACAAAGCATCCTGTAGCGGCCATAATAATTATTATGGGAGCAAAGGAGAACATCAGGTGACGTTAAAGTCATAATGTAGGGATGAGTGAAAGTACTAACAAAACATTGGAATTAGCACGATTGTCAGTGTCATTTCTTTTAACCCTGACTATTCCAAAACCATTACACTGAAGGTCCTCTGACTACTCTACCTGAACCTAAACAAGTAGCTTTTTGGACTAAACTTCACAAAACTTTTACCAAAGCACTGTCACATCTCTTCTATGGTAAAAGTTTTCAACAGTTGATTGAACGGTTTATTAGTAGCATAACTCCTTTTGTCACTATTTTCCTATGGGTCATATCAGAGGATGGAGGCAATCAACATCTATAGCCCCTTAGATCAGAAGGCTTTCTGGCAACAACTGTTAATACTATTATGCAACAGGAAAACTGTTGCAAATTGCACAAAGGCTAACAAAACACAAGACACACCAAGACATTACATTTCTCGGTCTCACGAGTGATATGTTTTGACATTAAACGATACAAAATAGAGTCAGAAAGTTATAACACTGATATAAAACTAGTTGAACGAGAGATGCCTGTGGAAATAAGCACAGTTAGTGGAGCGGGTTGTACAAGCAGCCGATCCACGTGCTGAAGTGTCCTAGTGTGTGTGTGTGTGTGTGTGTGTGTGTGTGTGTGTGTGTGTGTGTGTGTGTGTGTGTGTGTGTGTGTGTGTGTGTAGACCATTTACCATTCAAGTGCTTGAGTACGATCAGTGACGTAAGAATGAGGGACCCAGACACATGCTCATGTTTTGTTCCTTTACTGATCAAGACTTAGATATCCCGACACACCTCTCTATGGGAACGTGCACCTTCTTTTTCTTGTCACTCCTGTCATGCATCAGTCATGCAGAAAAAGTCCAATGAGACAAAAGGTCAGTAGACTTGCAGCCAAATTAACTGCCTTAATTAACCAAAGTGATATTAACCAATTCTGAAATTTTTATATGGTTTTAGAAAGAGGTGTTAAGCTTAATGTTCTGTTTAGAGTCCTGAAGGTTTGATCATCTCGGTGCTTCAATATATTGGGTCACTGCACTGGGTCAGTGTCCAGTCTCTTTTTATTTTCTGTCGATCTGTAGTCAGCTGCAGAGTGAGGATTCTGTTCAATGCAGGTTCTACATTGTTCACATTAGCAGCACTGTTTTGCTTAGTGTTGTGTCTGGTGAACTGGTGATGAACTTTAACTTTCAGCATGTGAGTGTATGCGTTCATGTGTAATTGTATGTACCTATTCTTGAAAGGCAGACAGCTCATTTTTCTAACCTCTGACACTTTACAATGTCACACCTTAGACAGGGTGATGACAGGGAGAGAAGTCCTTTGTTCAGTAGACTGCCTGGTACATCTTTTAGAATTTTGCAACGATGCTCATCACACAATGTCCTCTTCCCCTATACAGTATATTGCAATCAGTTATATACACACAAAAGACTTTTTTTGTGTTATCTCTCTAACAAATCTAGCTTTGATAACTCTGGCATTTTCCTGATCGTAAAATGTTTTCCTTTTTCCTAACAGAAGATGCATGTTTGTACAACTCTACTGCTATGTGTGATTTTACAGCAAGCCTCAGTATTTTTTTTTTTATGATGAATCACATCATGACCATTCTTTACATACTTAGTGTATATGGCCAGTGATTCCTGGAATATTACAGCTAACCCTAACCCTAATCCTCAAATAATATTTAATTTATCTCCCTATTGTTTGCATGTGTCCAGAGTCCATTTCATCGGTAGGAGTTTCTGGAGATGTTGTAAAATGTTGTAAAATCCAAATTAGAATTTAGAATCATTTTCCTTGCAAACAAAGCTGTTATTGAACAAGTTGTATCTTCAAGATTTTGTTGAACCATTTTATCCTAACAGAGCACCTCGTTCTGGTTCCTAGAGGATACAGAAGTAGAGTGGGTGGCAGAGCTTTTAGCTATCGGGCTCCTCTATTATGGAACCCATACCTCGGCTTGGGTTCAGGAGGCAGACAACTTCTCTACTTTTAAGATAAGGCTTAAAACTTTCATCTGTGACCAAGCTTACAGTTAGTGCTGGCTGAGCTAAACTTACACCAACCTTTTGAATATCTGCAACAGGCCTAGACTGCTGAGGGACTTCCCATGATGCACTGTGCACCTCTCCTTTCCTCTCCTCTCCTCTCCTTTCTTCTCCATAAAACTACACATCACCATTGCCTTAATATGACACAAGCTGTGAACTGACACTGTGTAAATAAAATGGAATTTAATGTAATTATTATAATGATAAAAAAGAACAAAATCAGAAAAACACATCAAGTGCAATCTTTCCTGTTAATAATATGAAACATTGAGCGTGTTTAATGATACATTCAATCTGTTCCTTTTGCCATGATTTATAGGAAACAATAATTATTTTTCATAGATCTGAATCTACATAAGGAAGACATACTACTGGTGATCGTGAGAAGAGTTCCTATTAGATATGTAATGTCACTCCTGTATGATTTTAAAGGGACGTGATATAAATATTTTTGTGGGAAACGAGTACAAATGGGTGATACCATATGTATTGCTTTAGAAAACACAGACCTAAAAACCAAAGTCCTTTAGATCAAAAAGAACTGAAAACATACATTGATTTCTGTCCCAAGGAGGATGAACAAAACTACGTTCATAGTGATCAAAGGCAATTAATGATTCACAAAGTCACTTAATAAAATTACATAGAACTTTCTTTTGTGAAAGTGCTTCAATTTTATTTTTAATCCTCTCTCTTTTCACTTACTCTTATTTTGTTTATGTATATGTTTGTGTGAACATCGTCTACATCTTATCCAAATGGAAGTTACAATGCACTGATATTGTTTTTAGAACAAAAACAAAATCAGTGCATTGTAATCAGTGCAAAGTAATTGCATATTTCTGAACACTGGAAATATTTCTAATAATCCTAATTACATAAAGTTCCCTGGATTTGCTATTCCACTTACTGCCTATTTGCTTGCAAGACTTTGTTTTAAAATTGTCTACTTGTCAGCATTTACTGGAATCATTACAAATCACCCCTATGTTAAAACCTACTTTATTTTCAAAAAATCCAAATTAAATTAATTATTATTTAATGTTAAAAAATCATGGAAAGGGGATGATTGCTTTTCATAGAAACTGTGGATGAGTACTTCAGTATCATCCTTAGGCCTGTTTGGTAAATATGATTGCAATATGCAGTGGCTTCAAGCAGCTACTTAGTTTAGCAGAGTGAAACTGCTCACTATTTACCTTACAGGCCTGAGAGTGGTATTAGTGCTCTCACTGAACTCTCAGTAAGAAAGCAAATAGACTAATTCCCAAAATGTCAAACTACCCCTTTAATTAAACTCCCTTATATCCCCTCTCTCCATACTTTGTTGATAGATGCTGGACATATGTTGGAATCGATACAAAGACATCTCTCAGAGACAGATTCAGAGCTACCAGATGATCTATTTTCACAGTTTGAGTTGCAAAGATCTACTCATCTGAAACAGATCAGACAAGAAAGTGAGGAAGCCCATCTATCAAACAGCACAGATCATGATATCTCTGTCAGTTTAATTTAAGTACCACACAGAAGCATAGTGATTAGCACAAAACAAAACAATGAGCTTTTGAAATCTGTAACGCCATACAGCCAAATTCAGTGTGTAAATAAGCTTATATCTTGCAAACTCCTGTATACTTAGGAACTGATATTGCACATGATAGTGGTGTAGTAAAATTATACGCTACCCCTCTTTTCCAAGTGGAGTTTGAATTTCATAAAGGAGCAGAAAATTCATCCATGTACCATTTACCTTCTGATAAAGTGTTTACTGAGCCCGCACATAGATAAATTGTATTTTTTATGTTTCTGCTGGTTTATTTAATTTATATGATGCTGGTTTGGCTTCAAATCTGTTTTGTCAGAACAATTCGTTTTACATATTCCCAAATGAACTTAAAAAAAAATTATATCTTAGTAAATACAAATAAGATCAATTTCTCCTGTTTTGAACAATTCTTGGTTAAACATAATTTCAATCTTGCCAGGCAGACATTCAGTCCTGTTGTGAGTGTCTGAATAAATTGCAGTACAGTTAAACCTTCATCTCAGTTAAAATTACTTTTTTTAGCTCCTATTAAATATTCCAATAAGTGTTGTAATGACAACAGAACAGCATGTTCATCATTATTTTATGTCACAAGCTTTCTAACATTGATCTAAGTAGAACCTTTTTAATGTAATTTTAAAAATATAAAACTCTTTGTCTTTTTATATTCACAGACTTATATAATCTGCAACTGAATGACTCAGACCTTGCTAAGCTTTAGATGTAGCTAAACATAAATCAGGTCTATCTGATCAGACAGATGATAAGGGAACGTGTTTAAAGCAACCATACCAGGTAAAGAAACGCTGACAGACAAATACTAAGACAAGGACAAAGTGAAAAATGAGTATGTTGAAAGGTTTATAGTTGGTCACAGAAGACTGTGTGAAAGAATGTGAAAGGCCTTTATGACAAAACCAGTAGCATCGCCTGCCTCTTTTGTTAGGGTGGAAAACTACGCAACTACCAACATTACATAATTCCCATCATCGTTTGCAGCTAAATTTGTATCCCTCCTTTGTTATTGTTGTACGCATGTGATGAGAACTCTCAGACATAGCTGTGTTCGGCTTTGCACTTAAAGACCTAAAACAAGGCGGTGATTATATCTAAGGCTGATGCTAATGATTACTTTCATTATCAATAATCTATTAATGTTTCAATGTTGGAAAAAAGCAAAAAGTAGAACATAACAATTGTTTACAACCCAAGATTAGATATACCTATATGGTATTTGTGCTTGATAAAAAAACAACAACAACTAAGTAATTATTAAAATAAGGACTGTTGGTTGACAGAATTACATATTTTCTTGTGGGATGTTCTCAGCATGCAGTGGTTAAAACCTACCAAAACTGGTCCAGGGAACAACACACAGTGAACTCATGGCTCCGATTGAGTGCATGGGTAAGAAATGCTAGCCTGAATGGATCATTGCCACAGAAGCTACTGTCATTGTACAAATTGCTGAAACCTTTTATGGCTGCAGACTGGTCAGTTGCCATACTGACCCATGTAACCCTGCTCCAAAGTGTGTGAGTGGCACAACTGAACCATGGAACAACGGAAGCATGAATCACATTGATCCCATTTTTTGTTACATCTCAGGAACATCTGTGTATGTATGCCTCATTTATCTGGTTAAGAGATGAAAAAAGTGTGAAGTTGAGGTGGATGAGAAGTTAAGTGTAGGACGGCCAGATTTTACTGCTAAATATCACTAGCATTAACAACTCATTCACATATTTGCACTTTTCGCTTGATGCACAATTGTTTTGCATCTGCACACACAGCTCTACAGTTTGCTCGGGGCACTGAAAGAGCAAAATTTATCTAACATTTATATGCTAAGTTCTTGGTAGGCCTAAAGCAGTGTCAAACATAAGGCCCCTGGGCCAAAACTGACCCTCCAGAGGGTCTAAACCGGCCTGCGGGATGACTTTGCAAAGTGTCAAAAATGCAGAGGGAAAATTAATCCTTGCTGTGCAAATATTTAAAGACATTATACATTGTGCGATATAATGTGAGTCAGCAGCTTCAGTACGACAGAGTCTGGTTTGGCGGAACCCTATTGTTGATGCACTACCACAACTTTTACGCATTTTTATGCATACATTTTAGACATTTACAATACATGGGGATAACTTAAACTTCTTCCTTAATAGGATAACGTTATTTCTTTTACACCGACAAATCAAAGATAAGACGGTTTTACCTTAGCTGACATGTTTCAACTCGCAGTCTTCTTCAGAGCGTCATCTGACGTGTGCTGACGTGTCCTTTTTATCAGGTGACCGGTCTGACAGATCTGTCAGAATCTGTCAGATAGGCCACGCCCCCCGCCGTCAGGTGGTCTCTGGAGGATGGAGTCCCAGGTATTAGAGGGTGTAGGCCCCCTCGTCCCGGTAGTGATGGCTGATCGAGGCTTTGTTGAAGCTTCGACACTTCATTCAAAACATGCTTCATTACTCGAGGCCTCAATGACACACAGTGCTCGAGTAGGACATCTAGTGGTCAATAATATGAAGTGCAATCAAGACGTGGTCGTTGGTTCATGGATTGTTTTGGATTTGATTCGCCATGCACACATTCCTGTTTGACTACACTGGACACAAAAATAATATTACTAGTAATAATAATGACAATAACTATTGAAGAGCACGTTTCTTATTTCCCATGTTTGTCTGTATCCCTATATACTCTTTGCTTATATTCTGTGTTATGAAACATTTAAACGGTGCTGCTACATTCATGAGATGCTCTACAAATACAGACTGATGTCATTTTCACATGGGGCTGGTGCAAATAAAGATTTTATGGATTATTATGGATTTTGGCAAAATATGTCTTGGGGTTTATTGGTAAAGAGGTCAGTAAAGAGGGTGTGCTTATGTAACTGGTTATGAGGTTTTATTGAGAAATAATTTATCAACAGTTTTGGGACCACTGTTCCCTCTAAGCTGCGCGCGATACTTTTTTTTTTTTTTTTTTGCTCATTTATCGTCTATTTTTTTTGCCATTTTCGAGTTTTTTTTAACTT
Organism: Amphiprion ocellaris; assembly: GCF_022539595.1. NCBI lineage: Eukaryota > Metazoa > Chordata > Actinopteri > Pomacentridae > Amphiprion > Amphiprion ocellaris. The sequence goes on from NC_072774.1 coordinate 21,384,627, forward strand.
GAGTCTTTACTCGATCGTTTTTCTCAGGTGGTTGGACTTCAGCCTTTGTGCTGGAGGGTTGAACCCTCAGTTCCAAGACTTTCCAAAGCCTCCAGACCTCCCGAGTCCTCAGGACCTGAGCTTTCACACAGTCTGAGGGCTGAAATTTTCTAAGTCCCACAGTAGTTCTCTGTTAGATTGAACTTCCAGACAGTCCAAGGACTGATATCTTCTAAGTTCCTGAGTACTTCTCTGTTAGTTTGAACCTTCACACAGTCTGAGGACTGAAATCTTAAAAGTTCTTGAGTAGTTCTCTGTTAGTTTGAACCTTCAGACAGTCTGTTAATGTTTCGATTAAATCTTTAAAGTTTTTCTTTTTAAATGTTTTACCACCTTTTAATGTTTAATTTTCTTTTTAAATCCTTCATTGTATTTTCAGTGTAATTCCTATTTGAACTTTTATTGTCTTTAAGATATAATTTTCTAATTAAACATTTAATTTTTTAATTAAATGTTTTGTCTTTTTTGGCCTTTTATTGGATAGGTGTAGTGAGAGACAAACAGGAAACGGGAGAGAAGAGTCGGGGGAAGATTTGCAGCAAAGTGCCACTAGCGAGACTCGAACCCGGGACGCTGCGTCAGGGACAAGCCCCTGTACATAGATCACCTGCTTAACCCGTTGAGCTACATGGGCACCCGTGGTTTGTCTTTTTAAGGGTTTAATAATCTGATTAAATGTTTTGCATTTTTAAAAATGTTTAACATTCTTCTTGTGTCATTGTATTTTTTAAACGTTTAATGATGGAAAATACTTTATCTGTAATTTCTAATATTTGTATTTTAAAAATTTTGTTTAATTTCATAATGACATGTATTGTATCGTGTTGAATTATCTCATTCCATATTTTGTCTGTTTAATAGAGTTAAACATTAAATTACATTACATACTATTAAACAGACAAAATATGGAATGAGATAATTCAACACGATACAATACATGTCATTATGAAATTAAACAAAATTTTTAAAATACAAATATTAGAAATTACAGATAAAGTATTTTCCATCATTAAACGTTTAAAAAATACAATGACACAAGAAGAATGTTAAACATTTTTAAAAATGCAAAACATTTAATCAGATTATTAAACCCTTGAGAAGACAAAACATTTAATTAAAAAATTAAATGTTTAATTAGAAAATTACATCATAAAGACAATAAAACTTCAAATAGGAATTAAACAGAAAATACAATGAAGCATTTAAGAAGAAAACTAAACATTAAAGGGTGGTATATGTACATATAATTTAATTGTATTTAATGTTTAACTCTATTAAACAGACAAAATATTGAATTAGATAATTCAACAACATACAATACATGTCATTATGAAATTAAACAAAATTTTTAAAATACAAATATTAAAAATTACAGATAAAATATTTTCCATAATTAAACATTTAAAGAATAAAATTAAACAAGAATATTAAACATTTAAAAAAATGCAAAACATTTAATTAAATTATTAAACCTTTAAAAAGACAAAACATTTAATTAAAAAATTAAATGTTTAATTAGAAAATTACATCTTAAATTTCTTAAATCTTTTCAACAATAAATTTTTTTTAAAGTTTTATTGTGTTATTTTTTTTTGTTTGATTTAATTGCTTTTTGTTATGTAGTTTATTTCTTTAATCTTCTTTTTCTGTCAAGATTTTAACCCCAACCTTAAAAATGAAATAAACCCTTAAATCACAATGAAAATACTTCTGTTGTCACATTCATGAGTTAGTCAATTATTCAGTTTATCAATTCAACTTTATTTGTTTAGCACTTTTTACACAGATGACGAAACTAAACAAGCAAAGAGAAAAAACTATGATTAAAACTCAAAAACATTAAAAAAAAAAAAAAGATTTAACATGGTAATAAAATATGTTGTGTCCAGGGGATGGAGGGAGTTTATTGAAGTCTTCTTGGGCTCACATGGGAAATCATTTAAAATATAAACTTGATATTCAGTCTAAGGAAACTGGAAACTGCAGAGTGACAGAAGAATCAACAATATCTCCTGTTTTCTCCTTTAATGAGTCGACTCTTCTTGTGCTTTCAGACCAAAGAACTACAGACTCTTCACAACCTGTTCAAACTCTTGGTACAGGACCTCACCACACGGATCAAGAAGGTTTCTGTCTCATTTCTACTCTGAAGCTCACCTTCTCCTGCTCAAACTACTGACAAATGTTTCTGCTGCTCTAAAGTCTGGTCTCCAGAACTTCCTAAAAACTCTCAAAGTCTCTTCTGCTGCAGGTTGCTTTGTAGAACTGTTCCAGAAAACCTCACTAAACCACATGGAGGAGCCTCAAGATAGTCGTCCAAATGAAACCATACAAAAACCAAACTAGCATAACCCAAACGCTAAAGTCTCCTACAGCCTACCAGAGAACCTCTGAGAACAGAGAATCAGGACAGGAACTCTTACCTTCTGGACAACCAACATTGGTTCACAAACAAGAATACAGAATGTGTCTGACCAAAAACCTCTGAAGACTCACTACAGCCAAGATAAAGACACAACTCAGCTGTACCAAACCCACTAATCACTGCACACATTAACACCATGTGCTAACTGTGGCTAAAGAACCACATTTACCAAGACAACTATCCAGTACAAAGCCCTAAAACACAGCAAGAAACACATTAAAGCCTATTTTACTGCTGGAAGCTGCAAGCCAACGCCTAAAGAACATACTAAAGCAATGGAGCCAAACCCAGTTCACTGGTGGAGAGAAGCAGAGGAAATGTTTGTCTGCAGCTAAATAAAGCAGGAAGACACCGAGCTGCTCAGGTGTTCCTGATAACACCAAGCAGCCACCTGGACAGCCAATAGGAACACAGCTTCCTGGAAGTCCAGAGGGCTGGGTTAGTCAAGGAAATTTAATTTAAATTTGAAGCAGAAAGTTACCAAAGAAAGTTGAAAGCCACCTTCTGATCCCTGAAATCTCTGAGTTTTCACACAAAGAACGCCTGAACATGTCAAACTGGTTCCATAGTAGAACCATCATTGTAAAAACGTCATAGTATGGTGTGTTGCTCAAAAAACATTAGGACCCGGCTGTCAGGGGACAAACATGTAAGAAACATGAGAACAGAGAGAACCCAACCAGTAGGTCACAGTTTATCATCCCCCAGTCATCTCCTGAAGTCCATATGGTGAGAGTTCATTTACCAGAGGATGCTTATAATCATGCTGATGTGGTCTGTACTCTACAGTATTTTAGTGACTCAATAAATGCCTAAATTGTTTTTTTTAAATGCTTTTTAGTTTTTAATAAACATTTAACAGCCTATATGTAATCAATAAATGGCCTTTGCCTATCTTAAGAAAAATTCACTCAGAACTCTGATATGTTAACAGTACTAAATAAATCAATAAATACATGCATAAACACATAAATAAGTTAATACATTAACTGTGTTAAGATAAGACTTAGATTTTTTTAAAAAAAGTTGTTTATGTTTTTGCAGAATCCAGTATTGCTCACTGGTTGGTCATTACATTTTATTAGTTTGATTTCACTGTTTAAAATGATGCCACCTCTTTTCAGACAGAACCTGTGATAATAAAACAATACAAAATTTTTAGTTCCGTGTTAATAAAGCACTTAAAGCTTTAAGTATGGCTAAATGCTTTTTTCAGAATTAAATATATCACTCCTTAGGTGGTAGTGGCCCCAAGTTCAGTAAAGTTGGAAAGATATTCACAGATTCGGACTTCCAGCATCAATAACTAGTTAGATATAGGTTGTCAAAACATAAACGGTGCCTCTTTCCCATTGTTGCAAGGCAGACAATGTGCTACAAGCCCAGTTTTATCAAAAGTAGCTGTCTTTCAAGCTACAGGAATAACATTGGTGTCTATGGAGTGAACAGGGTCCGTCTGCAATTTGCAAAATCACTGCAACAGTAAAGAGAGACAAATATTCAATAACTTCACTCTTATACATTGTAGTGTCACTAAAATCACTGCAGCCTTCAACTGGCTCCTGTTGACAAAGTGTTTTAACAGAAATGTAAATGCTGTAATTTGATTCTTTTAATGAACCATGTAACTTGAATGGATGTGATGCTGGTGTGACCACAGTGCACACGTCTGATGTTGCTCACAGTGGTCCAAGGGACGCTCAGGGAGTTTGTGTGTTTGCTCAGACTCAGGAAAAATTACAGGGAACATTGTTTGGGACTCAAGCAGTTCCTTCTTTTACTCACTATCTCCCCAGCCTTAGAAAAAAAAAACCTGTTCACACGGCACAGATGAGGCTGAGGTACACAGGAAATGTTTGGCTTCATTGTACAAGTTTGGGTAAACAATTTTGTGGGTTGCCCAGTAAGCCAGTGGGTCTGCCGTTCTTTCTACAATTGCATTCGCTGTGGCGCTTTGCATTTACCAGGCTCTACTTGCGTCTTCGTCTAATAGGCTCCACAGTTGAACTGAAAAATATTGAAGATCATCATCATCATCACCAGAAATGTCAGTCATTCCCTATTCAGAAGAGAAAAAGAATACCTGTGGAAGGTGCTGCTGGTGGTGGAGGACGAGGCTGTGGTGGTGCTTGTGACATAGATGACTGCTGCTTGGTATTCTTTATGTTAATTGTTGTGCATTCTGTTATTAAACGTTCTTTCACACTGGCTGCCACTCTGATTGGTGAATCCAAAAGTTTTGAACTGCAGAGCCACAAGTGTAGCAACAGTCAGCGGTTAAAGTGCTCTGAAATGACGGTTAGGACGTGGATGACTGAACGAGTTTTTATTGTTTTCTGAGTGACTATTTTAAACAACGTGGTCTCAGTTTGTTCCGATGTATTTTAGCAAATCCAGCTAATGCTGTGCTGCGTGTTGTTCTGATGGGAGGCTGCTGAGGGTCTGAGTGTTTCTGAGAACAAACCCGAGTTAAGCTCGAAGTTCTGCTCTGGATCTGTTCCACTGAACACACAAACTAACACACAACACAGCAGTGGACGTGCTTCTATGGTGTGGGTTTTCTTGGTGAGACAATAAATAGTTTTGTGACTCGTTCTTAACCAGGAAGCCTGTGTTAAGTTGTGATTATCCCCAGTTGACATGGACGTGATTCCTGAACAATCACCAGGTGTTAAACACCTGACAGGATGACAGTGATCTATATGGATGAAGCAGAATGCTTGTTGAGCTGATTGGTAGCACAATGAGTAAAACGGTGGTCTCGTAACTTTATCGTTGGATTACGTGGGTTCGAATCCTCTCACCTACTTGAAAAATACGTGTTTTTATTTCGGCCCGCACATTTCTTTTTACTGTCTGTAGATGATATTTACATGGATATAGACTTTATTAAGCAGTGATGCCGACGTTTTTCGGCGAGGTCTTCTTTATCTGGTATCTTTATTTCACGTAAATCCAGGTCTGATCGTGACGAATCTGCGGACGAAACATCTGGAGACGGAAACTGTCGCCAGTTAACCTGATCACCAGTTAAACTGGAACACCGGAGTTTTGTATGTGGTTTTACTGCTGTGTTGATGTTGTGTTTTTTCATTATGCGCTGTATGGGTCCTGATAAAAAAGGACACGTCAGATGACGCTCTGAAGAAGACTGCAGTTGCAGTTGAAACATGTCAGTTAAGGTAAAACCATCTTATCTTTGATTTGTCGGTGTAAAAGAAATAACGTTATCCTATGATAGTCAACGACAAAATGAACATCATCCAAATATTCTTCCTTAATAGTTCCTACTTTAGTTTGTTTGGCTTGTCAGTTCAGGTGGTCAGGATTAGTACACAGATGTGGAAATGAATGTAAATTTAAATGATTTCTAGGTCTTGACAAGTTGTAAAATATTGTTTAGTTCCAGATACCTACGACTAAATGTTTTGTGCTTGTGTAGATACACTGTGATCTGTAAGTTGTAATACATAAACAATAAACTAGAGGCATAATATTGTTAAAATTTCACCTATTTTTCTTAAGAGATTTCAGGTTGTTTGTAATGTTTTGTAAAAAGATAATTCATTAAATGCAAACATTTTCAGAATGAACTTTTCTGCACTAAAACAAAGGGAAAAATTTGGAGTTCACTGAAATAAACAAAGGTAAGACTCAATAGAGATTCTAGTTGTAATTATCAATTAATGTGAATATATAAATGAGGTTTCCCGCATTACTCCTATTGAATATAAAATAATCAGAGTATTCCTCAGTTATGACTGAGGGCATACAGATGTTTCATTTGACAAAAACTGACAAGAGTTTACAATTAGATCACAACCATTGTCTTTGAGTAACCATATCCAGCTTCAATAACAACAGCGATTATGTGTTTGTTTGCCTTCTAGGCCTGGATTTGTATGAAAGTGACATTATGAAAGTAAGCAGCCAGTTTCATTAATTTTCTTGTCATTTTGATGCTGAAGAGTACTGTTTCTATTAAATGTATGCCTCTTTTTCACTGAAGGAAATTGAGACACAAACAAGAGCTGCTAGGAATGCCATTTTGAATGCAAAACAGTTGTGGGACAACCCTGTTCCTTATGTATTAGACAGCAACCTTGGTGAGTGATTGTCAAAAGAGTCTTTCCTTTCATCACAGTTTATAAATTACTGAGGCATGAATAAATTACTAGACAGAACATGGTGAAAAATACTAATTATGACTCTGTTCATGAACATAGATATGAATGCTAAAAGGGTGATACTGCAGGCCTTTGAACATTTCCATTTGAAGTCATGTATTGATTTCAAGCCCAGACAGACTGAGAAATGCTACCTTTCAGTCAGAAAGAATCCAGGGTAATTTAATTTTGTTCCTTTTCTTATCAAACATAATGTATTAGGCTTTGACAGTGAGAATCTAATCCTCTATCTGAAGATGTTATATTCTGTTATCCTTTTAATGTGCCACTCTTTTGCACTCTGCAGGTGTTACTCCTATGTTTCAAGGATTATTAAAAGTGGTCAAGTTGTTTCCATTGGTGAGTGATGTGATCATCTTGGTATAGTAGAACATGAGTTGCTCCATGTTTTGGGTTTATATCACAAACAATCAAGATATGACAGGGATGACTACATAACTATGTGGAAAAACATCAAAGACGGTACAATAACATCTTTTAAAGCATCTCTCAAATATAGCTTTTCTCACAATAATTAAAATCATATTAGATTACCTTATACCTAAAGTTAATTGTTTTTGTTTCTTAGCCTTTTTTCCAAAGTCAAATATGAAGAATCAGTGTGTAGAATTTAAAGACATCTATTACCAGAAATAAAATATAGTGTTCAGGATGTTGTTTTCATATTTTCTCTCAGAACAGTCTAACAAAGTAAGAACTTCATGCAGTTTTATTGTTTCTGTTAAATACAGATCTTGAAACTTTTAAATAAGAAATGTCACCAATTGTTTCCTTTGCAACTGCTTGGATGCACTGGGATATCTTGCCCTTGATTTCTATGTGTTTCAATACTTAAATAGTCTTTAGCTACACAACAAAGTTACTTCTGAATTTTAAAATAATACATGAACAAATTGCGTACCGCTACAATGCACGATGTGTATAAATCTGTGTCTATTTTACAGGATTCAAGGAAATTTTTCAGAAATCAACTCCTACATCAAGCACATTTAATGCACCATATGATTATTTATCACTGATGCACTATGGTAAAAACTTCTTCTCTAAAAACATGGAAAACACAATTGTCACAAAGCTACCTCAGTATCAAGACAAAATTGGCCAGTGGATGGAAATGAGCCCCACTGACATATATAAGTTGAATCACCTTTATAATTGCAGTAAGTTTTCACTGCTCTTGAAAAGTCCACTGTACATACATTATTTCAAAATGTTTGCTTGAATTATGGAATATAATTATGTGTGATCTTTTTACATGACCACAGATAAATCGGTTTCTTTTATGGAGCTCTGTGATTTTTCCAGCGTTGATATCTGTAGAATGAGGTTTTGTAATCAAGGTTTGACCAAAGGTTGGAGGAGAATGAGTGCTGCTGATGGAGGTCCCCATACTGACCACACTAACCTGAACAAAACAGGAGGTGGGGCCTGACTGACTTTCACAAAAATCTGTCTTAACATTTGAGCTAAAATTAAAAGCATCACAAGATTTACAATAATGGCTAATTGAAATTTGTTGAAACTCCAAAGGTTACTTCATGCATGCGAGCACAACTTCAGGTGCTTCAAGGAGACTCAGCCTGGCTGGAGACCAAGAAGTTAAGTCCAACTAGAGAGTGCCATGTTCAGTGTCTCCAGTTCTACTTTTATCATAGCGGAAGCCCTTTAGATCAGCTAAATATCTGGATCCGAGAGTTCCAGGATGACAGGGACTCTACAGGAAACCTTTGCTTTATAGGTCAGATTATAGATGAGGAAAACAGACAGGAGGCGGGAAATCTGCAAAAAATTAAAGTTTACAGCCAAGATAGTGGCTCTGTGAGGCTGCATTTAGGAAAAGTGGTGCTTTGGGCTTACTTCAGCATGCTGACATGTTCACAGTGACAGTACCAGCATGCTGATTTTAGCAGGTTTGTCATGTTGACCATCTTAGTTTAGCATTTTAGCCAGCTTACATTTGCTAGCACTAAAAACTAAGTACAGACGCAAATGATAGGAATGCCACTGATGAGACAGATATTTAGAAACAGAATGTTGAAATAAATAATACATTTACCTAGTGGTAGGAAAAGTTTGATATATCAGATGTTACTAACAGACCTGGGAATGCCTGTACCAAATTTCAAGGCAGTACACCTGGTAGTTGATGTTTTACTTAAACCCACAAATGCTCATCACAAACTTTGTCTTTTGAGCACCTTTAACAAGTTTTCAAAATGTCATGGCTGCCATTCCAATAGTTCTTGAGATATTTTAGTCTGAACCAAAGTGGTGGAGAGACTGACAACTGACATTAACATTCAAAAAGACTTGCCAGTGGTGTAGCTTAAAATAAAAAAATTGAAAATGACAAGAAACAAAATACACAAACAGCAAACGGTAAATATCGTTTTTCCCTTCAGGTTATCCAACCTATGAATGGCAGTTTCACAACGCTCCCCTGAATGCGACCAATCCTTTCCAGGCAGTATTTGAGGTGCGTAACGGATATCAAGACTCTTCAGGAGGTTTGTCCATGGATGACATCGATCTACCTGAGGCTGAGTGTCCTCACAATGTCTGGCAGATTAAGGACTTTGAGAGGCTTTTAACAACCACCGACTACAACAGTTATTTGCTCAGCCCTCAGGTATATTCTAGAGAAGGTTTTGCTTATCAAATGTTAATTGCTCTGCGAGAAACATTTTTCGGAGTTAGCTTTCGTTTAGTGTCAGGTGACTATGATTCAGCACTGGAATAGCCTTGCCCATGGAGACAGCTGACCTTCATCATGCTCGACAAAAACCCACATACCCAAAAACAGATGTCCAAACAGGTCACTGTGACCACTGATCCTTCATCCAGTGAGTCTCAAGAATGGATATGCCAATTGTCTATTGTGCATGATAAGCAATCTATGAATACATCTATTAGTCATGCTGTCACCAACAATCTATGCAGAGATATGTTTTCTGTTTTTCTGCAGTTGCCTTTGACAACCCTCATATAGTCGGAAGACAAATTATAAGGAATAAAGAATCATTATACGTGAATCCAGCCAAGGGGGTGAAATTGTTTCTCTCTCTGGAGCAAATCTGAAGCCAAGACTTCCTAAAGGGGGACTCGGCTGTCTTCCTTTTCTCAGTGTCAGGTAAGCAATTTTGCAGCATCTTCAGCACATTTAATAGTAAGTGAACCTTTTATGCTGTATTGAAAAATCATAGTGTTCGCAAATTGTATCTTTTTTATCTATCTGTTACTTTATTTATTATTTTTGCATTAAGGTTAAACCTATTGTATCTATTAGCTAAGGGTATTTTTGTTGAATATCTACAGTTTTCTTAAAAGTGTCTTTGAATTAATATTCATTTCCTCTAGATATTTCCAGTCTGCAGCATCAGAGCTCTGTGCCTTGTCCAAAATTTCCTGTAGGTAAATTTACAACCACTCATGGAAATATGTATGACAAAGGCCCATATGACACAAGGTTAGTTCAAAAAATATTTTATTACTTAAGCTGTTAATTTCTGAGCTAAATTTTTTCTGCTACCTAAATCTGAAACCTTCAGTATATTCAACTTTAACGTGGAAACCCTTTGATTCTTTAGGTCAGGCGGATGACTGACACAATAATACACATTTAGGAATGGCCATTCTTTCATCCCTCATTCAACAGGACCCCCATCCTCCATTTTCATGTTCTACTATTCTGCCAACTGCTGTATGTGATCCACACAAAACAATGCTAATAAAGAGTTCTAACGTATGTTTGGTTTGTCTGTGCGTGATGCTGGCTAGGCATAAGTGTGCATAATATTTCCATAGTCTGCTGCATTCACAAATGCCTTGTGAAATCTCCACAGTTTGTTGTAGACAATGTTCTCTAACACTGTGGATTTTTATGCAATCATTTCTATGTCTTGCACGGTTTTTTGTTCTATCTGTCACAAAATCAAACAACGATGAAGTACAGTGCAGCATAATGAAAACCATGTAATAAATCATTTAACATAGAAAAAGGAAACATGAGCTCAGAATCTAAATCTGAAGGCAGCCTCGACCAGAACTCATTATATTTTCTTACACTACTGGACACTAGAGACAAAAAACATCTTCCTAAATGCATGCACTATGCTCACTGTGTTCACAAAAAGGAATTTATCTGGTGCTCCACTGATGAGAAACACTCACCCAAAATAATATTCCTGGTTTCTTTTAAAATCCTATATAGAGAATATATACATATATTTATATTATGTATTTGTATAAGTATATTATGCATTTTTTAAGGCCTGACATGAGCAACCAAGGTATTTTGTAATTGTTTTTGACATCACTGGTTCCCAGAGAGTAGTTCTACTGGCTAATGATGTATTCCTCTCATCATCTGAGGGCTCCTGCTCTCATCTTTGATTTGAATGCATATTTAAAATGGTATCTTATTTAGTAAATACTGACCCGAAGGGGGTGAATACTTATGCAATCACTTATTTAACATTTAATATTTTTTTAATTACTTGACATAACTTTGAAGAAACCTGTTTTCACTTTGACAAGAAAGTTTTCTTTTTGAAATCCTTGTAAAGACGAAAAACAAAATCGACCATGATTCAGTATTGAAAAGCGATAAAAGGGAAAAACGTTCAAGTGGAGTACATACTTTGTTTGTTGTTGTTGACATGTTTGGACAAGCAAACTTGTTTTAATCCTTTTTAAAACAGTGACTACACACACACAGACACACACACACACACACACACACACACACACACACACACACACACACACACACACACATATATATATACTGTATGTGATTGGTCAAGGCAGCAATAAGAGCTGCAGCAAATGGGTCAATCTCATCTAAACACAGACTTAGACTCTTTTTTTTAAATCTGCCACTGAATGGTAAAATGAACCACTTTATTTTCAGGCATCCTCCAAGTAAATTTCATCAAGTAAAAATCTGAGCTATAGCACCAGTGATCAGTACAGAATGTTTAGCATCAATTAACTTGTTTAGACAGTCAGAGTTCTGTTTGTTGTGAAGATTAAATTACACTGCAACATACACAATAGTTGACAAGTTATTGGGGCTAGTTCTCTAATGCTTGTGAAAAAAAGATTTTAAAAATACTGATCAAGACAAACGTTTAACACTTCAGACAGGAAGGCACAGTTTGTGCCGTGAGACAATTTGAATTCTAATTGTCGCTATATAAATAAAATTGAGTTGAATTGAAACCTTTAATTCAGGATGTGATTTTTTATTTAATGGAAATAAATTAGGACTGTCAGCAACTGAACTTCTGGACAGTGTTCAGGACCAAATAGCATTAGGACCTGAGAAAGTCTGAACTGAAGGCGAACTGACTTTTCTCTGACAGTAACAGAATTGCATAAGATCCTTTGTGCTCATGTCAGAAGTCTCATAACAGGTACAAACAAAGCATCAATGACAAGACAAGATTTTCATCTTAACAATGAAACCAAAATAGCAGTTCTTCAGATATTTGACATACCTTCTAACAATAACACGTCACACATGACTGTGATTCCCTGTTATGTCATACTTTACCGGTAGCTTAAAACTCTCCCATCACAGCCGTAGCTGCTCATCTGCAGTTGAGGAACAGACAGGCAGTGTGGCAGAAGGTAAACACAGTGACTTTTTCTAAGAACATCAACAGAATGTTCTAATTGAGTTGAAAAATTAGCTTGATTGCAGTGTATCTGCCTTTGATTTTTTTTCTTTTTTAATGGTTTTCATTTAATCTCTGTTGGTTTAAATTTAGTCTAACGCCCAGCATGAGGATGAAAGGCTGCATTTTTCTCATGATGAACTTGGCACTTTCATCAGCATTCTCCATCAACTCAGTAAGGCTTTATATCTTATTGTTTTGTTAAGTTATGATGTATTTCAGTATTTCATTGATTTTCAGCTTTTTTAAACAATAGTATACTAAGATGACTTTAGCCAAATCTAGTCTCAAGAAATGTTTTTAATACAATAAAACACATTAATTCTGATTGAAACTTGGATTTTAAATTGTAACATTTGAAATTATACAGACTCATAAGCACAGACATCTAACATTTGACTTTAAACTTCAAATTGAACTATTTCGAATTTAAGATATACTTTTAGACCATCCAGTGCAGAAGTACTGAGTGCTCCCCAAAAAACACCAAAAAAGATACAGAGTTTTTTCTTATTGGCATCATTATATATATTGGTGTAATTAAATTGTTTTTTGTTTTATTGCAGAATGAACCAGAGACAGTGGGTAAGTTTATTATTCCAATGAAATTAATTTCACGAAAATATCATAATTTTGTTATTTTTTTTATTCATTAATGTTACTTTCTAATGAAGTATTTCATCTGTTCTTGTAGAAATTGGTGAAGACAAGGACATTACAGAAGTAAACAAGGGTAAAGTTAAACATCTACAATAAATCTACTTAGCAATGAGATCACTTTGTCAGCTTCTCTGTAATTAAAATTATTAGTTGTTGATTTCCTTGTTAAAAACGCTCACTTTATATGTTTTATCTTAGATTTGCATGAAGATGATATTCTGGAGGTGAGTTTTGTCTATATATATATATATATATATATATATATATATATATATATATATATATATATATATATATATATATATATATATATATATATATATATATATATATATATATATATATAAATATATAAAAGTAAAATATGTATATATTATGCATGTATTTTTGTGTGTCACCCAATACATGTCTTATATACCTTAGTTCCTAAGTACACACAGGGGTGCTACTACTTCTGAGTACAGACGGTGGATGTCGCCAATTCCATATGTCTTGGGAAATGACCTCGGTAAATACACTTTGAAAAGCAAATAGAAATGATGATAATATTTATATTTGTTGAGAGCACACCTTTGGACTTATTCTTCAAGTGTTTGCATTATGTGGAGAAGTTAGTGAATGCTGCAAACCAGCAAGTACAGTTGAGCAAATGCCAATTAACTGGAGGTTGTTGCCACACAATTGGAAAGATAAAACAACAGCACATTAAGATATCTGACAGATATACTGTAATTTTGCACCATTCACTTGTGGGAAACACCCCATGTCTCCACTTTAGCATCTAGAAGGAGTTTGTGAGAACACTGCTTTGCAGGATTATGAATAAACAAAAATAGTACATCTATCAATTGAATAGCCTAACATTTCTCTGTTTATCTCTATCACCCCATTCTCATGAACAACTGAAGAGATGAATGCTAAAGGAGTCATCCTGAGAGCCTTTGACCAGTTCAGGTTGAAGTCATGCATTGACTTCAAACCGAGGGACTCTGAAAGCAATTACATTTCTGTAAAAAAGCTAAGTGGGTATGTATTGTCTTTTTTAATTTGGTGATTTAAAATGTCCTACTTAGATTTAAACAATTAATGAAAAATTTACCTTCAGCCACTTTGGTGATTAATTAATAATGCAAAAATATCGAAGATGAAGATGGAAATCATCTTTCATGTTAATCACAACTTTTCTTTGGCTCTATGACTGTTTGGGAGTCTTCTTTAGGGATTGTGAAAATTGTGAAGGTTATGCCTTTTAACCATTTTCTGGTAATTTAGGGTTCTACATATGCTTTAATAAATAAAGCCTTTGGTCAGATAAATGACATTGAAGTATAAATGTAATTGGTACTGATCATGGCTGTTTTTCCAATTTAGGTGTTCTTCATTTGTTGGGCGAGTACAAAGCCGTGAACAGGTTCTCTCCATCGGGAGATACTGTGATCAAATATCCACTGTTGAACATGAGTTTCTCCATGCTCTTGGATTCTACCATGAACAGTCCAGATATGACAGAGACAAATTTGTGACGATTGTATCAGAAAACATTATAAAAGGTTTGATTAATAATTATAATTTACACCATCATCATGTCTTCTACTTTACATTAAAATATGTATCTTACACATGTTTTGTTGTGGTGTGTGACATAAATGTATCCACCACTTAGCAATTACTGAATTAAAAGCAGGATAATCCAACAGTATTTACAATTTAACCAATCAATCTTCAAAGTTATGTAGAACTCATTTTGTATAATCTGTTTGATCTAATATTGTCAACTAATGTTTAGTGAATTGTTCTTGGACCATTTATGCTAATCTCCAGATTTAACACTGAAGTATACACTAACTGATTTTTTGTTCTATATCTAGGTTTTGAGAGAAATTTCAATAAAGTTAGCATTGAAAGCATGACCACCCATGGGACCCCATACGACTACGAGTCAGTCATGCACTATAGCAAAAATGCATTCACCAATGGAAATGGGTCGACAATCATCACCAAAGACCCAAAATTCCAGAATGTGATTGGTCAAAGACTGGAAATGAGTCCAAGCGATGTTCAGGAGCTGAACCTTCTCTACAAATGCAGTAAGTGTTTGAATGTTAGGAGAACCAACAGCCATTTTTAATCTGGTCATGTATTTCAGTTTGTATCACCATAAACACGATGTCCTATTTACTGAAAAAAGGAGAATTGTTTTTATTGTCACAGTCATATATTTTCACGAGTTTTCATGTAATTTTTAGAGACACAATTTTACTATTGTAAGCCCAGGAACCTTTGTAGGAACTTAACTTCTATTTTAACCAGAGGTATCAGGGTCTAAATACATCACTGCCTTTTAAAATATCCAGTAATCCAGTTATCCTGATCTGGCAACCTGATCAAAAGGAGGACATGGTTTCAAATTGCATTTAAGGTTTGAAGCAACTTTAAACAATTAACACTTCTTTGTTAAGCTTAGGTCACTGTCAGGGCTAACATTAACCAATACTGACAGCTGCTAGGTGACGAGATCCAGACAGCATCTGTCAGACATTGCTCAATGACCCAGCCATCTACCCCAGGCTCTCACCCAAAGCTTTCTGCTGTGCTATCATTGCATTGTCATCTTTAGTTAGGAAAAATGCAAACACAGGTTAACTGAAATGTCTGAACAAACAACCAGTGCTGTAGTGTCTCAGCGCCCTAATTTACCCCACCTTTAAAAGTATATGAACATGTGACTGTAATAGGGATCTGTGTCAGTCAACAAAAATACACACAACAGAAGAATATCTAGCGCTATGCCGCATTTCTTCATATCAGAAACAAGTAACATCTCATCGTTCTTTAGAGATGCATCTATACTTGTATGAGTTACACACAGGTTGCAATTAGTGGAGAAGGAAAGGCTTTTAACTAACAGCAGCAATATAGTGTAGTCTTGAAGATGATATAGATAAGATTCAAATGGATTAGTACAGTTAAAAACTTGTGCTTGCATTGCAGCTATATCAGCCATTGAGTGATTTATCTCCAACATACATAAAAAAACAGAGAAGTTACACATTTTGATTTGATGAGTCAGTAAATAAGCCTCTGCCTATGTCTATGCTCTACTTTCACCTCTACAGACTCAACCGTTGCCTTTAAGATGAACTGTGGCTTTTCTAAAGGGACCGTGTGTGAAATGAATCAGTGTTCACAGAGTGGCAATGGCTGGGAAATGGTAACACAGGTTGATGGGGGTCCAAGCTCTGACCACACCAGTCTCCCCAGTGGAAGTAATGAAAATGGTAAGAATTTTTGATGTTCTTAAAATTTTGAACTTGGTTATTTAAGTAATTCCCCATCCTTTTATCTGTCACTTCTTATTACCTTTCAGCTTCTATCAATGTAAATGCTGATGATAAATTGTGTTTTTAAGATTATTTGTAGATATGACATTTGAAGGCTGACTGTGACAATATTTTGGGTAACCAACAGGTGAAGGTCCAGGTTACTTCATGCATGTTAGCACAGCGTCAGGTAAGAAGGGAGACTCAGCTTGGCTGGAGACCAAGATGATAAGTCCCAAAAGGGATTGCCCTGTCCAGTGTCTTCAGTTCTACTATTACCACAGTGGAAGTGAATCAGATGTACTTAACATTTGGATGAGAGAATTTCAAGATGAACAGGACAACAAAGGAACCCTCCGCCTCATGGGACAGATCACTGGTAATGTGAGACTATAATTATCCGCTATCATGCACTTTATTGGTATTAAAGACTAATTAACTGTGAATGTTAGTTAGTAGTGCAGTGTTGTCATCAAAATAATTCTCCCTCCAGGTCCAAAAACATCTCACTGGAAGCTCCACCACGTTTCTCTAAATGCCACAAAGCACTTCCAGGTGGAGTTCGAGGTTCACAAAGGAGAAGGAAGCTCTTCAGGTGGCTTCTCAATCGATGACATCAGTCTGTCTGAGCTCGAGTGTCCACATTTAACCTTGCAGATTGATGATTTTGAGGAACTTTTGAAGACTAGTAAATTCGGAACCTTTGTATACAGTCCACGGCAGTACTCCAGCGAGGGCTACGCCTACCGGGTAGCGATCAGGCTCACCAGAACATATTTTGGAATGTATGTGCAACTCTTGTCTGGTGACTATGATGACCAGCTGAAGTGGCCCTGCCCACAAAGGCAAGTGACTTTTCAAATGCTGGATCAGAACCCAGAAGTGCAGTTGCAGATGTCAAAGCAAAGGAGTATCACCACCGATGCAACTCTGACCAGCTCCTCTGGTAAGTTTCAAAGAACATCAAGAAATCCTTTTAAAAAATTACTCTGCTAATTATACTTTATGTTGTGAATGCCTTCTGTAAACAGGTACCTTCATTTGGGACAATCCTCGCAAGATTGGAACACAAATTAAAGATGAGAATAATGAGCTAATGTTTGCTGGACCTCTGATGGGCAGAAGCTATTTTGCGTCTTTGGAAGAAATTAAGTCCAGAAACTTCCTTAAAGGAAAGAGTGCCATTTTCATCTCCAGTTTCCAAGGCAAGGCAGTTGTTTTTAATGTTAAATCTTATGACTGGAATTGGAAATTTACAACAAAATACTTAAAAAAATTTAAATCACTTTACAACGAATTGGAAATACTGTTGTATAACATTACTGCAACTTTCCTCTTTGAATAGATCTCACGCCTCTAGTTGATGGAAGTGCTCTACCATGTCCTCAAGCAAGACCAGTAAAGATTACATATCCTCCCACAAATAAGGACGAAGGTCCATGTTCATCACGGTAAGACAATGCGTTCAATCAGTGAAGTACAGTCATATACATTATACAGCATCACTGAAACAACTTTTTAACCAACTTTTAAAACAGAATTTGCACTGCACTGAAATTATATTTTAATTTTCTTGTCAAATAACACTATGATTTTTACAGGATCTCACCCACCACCCTTCCACCTCCGAAAACAACCGATGACTGGTATTGCCATTTACTCACACATTTTACATTTACAGAAATTTGTTCACTAAAACATCTTCTCATTTTAAAGGGAAACATTTAAAAACATAGATGTAGTATTTTTCACTCAATTTAAAGTTTAATCTTATCAAATAATGTCATGATGTTTGCAGGATCTTAACTACCACACCTCCACCTCCTAAAATAACCGATGACAGGTATTCCCATTTACTTACACTGGTTACATTTCCAGACATATTTTCACTAAAGCATCTTCACAGTTTAGAAGAAGCTTTAAAAAGATGCAGAGATTTTTTCATTCTTGTCAAATGATGATATGATTTTTACAGGATCTCAGCCACCACCCTTCCACCTCGTCAAACAACTGATGATAACAGGTATTCAAGTTTGCTGACACATTTTACACTTTCAGGAATATTTTTTGAGTGTAAAAACTGTGAAAACACCCATTTGGCGCTGTTGATAGTAGTCAGCTAGTCCTATAAATAGGTGTGTATTGTTCCTTGTGAGTTTTAAGATAGAAAAAAATTGCATTGTTAAGAATGCTGCAATAATGAAATATATATTGAAGTTGGAAAATGTATGCAGACAAAACTGGCTATTTAGCTGTATACGCTAGATATAACTGTATGCTAAGATACATATTAAGAGCCCTCACCTGGAAGTTTACAAGGCACATTTGGATAGAATTTGGAGCAGCTTGCAGACTACACCAAAATAATGTGGCCCTATAAATCACAACAGGCCTCATAGAATCTATAATATGATGATTTTGTGGGTTGTTTTTTTTTTTCAAAATTGGATGAGGTTATGATCAAGAGTCCACTGTTTTCATTTAATCTATGATTTTGTTTCTGCTACAGCATTTTTGGCTTTTCTCCCGGTATGGTGGCCTCTCCAGTCCTCATTCTCCTGCTAGCACTGATGGTTTTGCTACCTTGATATGCATCTCCCATCCACATCTCATGTCTTTACATGTACACTTTGCTAGTTCCTTTTAGACATTTGTTTATGTTGTTTTCTAAATGCAATTAAAAGAGGTCATTATTTATCTGGGCTACATGGATTTACTATAAGACAGGGAAATTCAGAGCTTTCCGTTGTGACTGACTCACAGTCGTACTTTGCTTAAATACTTAAAAATGTCATGTTATGCTACGATGATTTAGTTATGGTAGTGGGACCGTATGTTTGTTAAATTATCAATAATGAATCATTTTTGAAATCATTCAATGTAATGTCGTATTTTCTCTATCTTTGAAGCAAATAATAAACAAAACTGCATCAATATCTTTTGTGTCTGCTTTGAGAAGACTAAAAATAAATATATAAACAATAATGTGTATATTATATGTATATTTAATGCAACTTTAAGGTCAATATTTTTGTGTGGTGACCATGGAAATACTTCATTCTTTGAATTATGAGCAATCCAGCTTCCAGAAAACAGTTGTTGTACACAGTATCTCCCATCGCAGCCAATAAAGCTTGTAACTCCTTCAGAGAAGTCATAGGTGTCTTGGTGGCCTCCCTCACTAGTCTCTTTCTTGAATGGTCACCAGATTTTTGAGTCTTACGGGCCTGCTGTATGCAGACTTACATGTGTCATATTAAACTGCTCTCCAAGGAGTACTCAGTGACTTGGATATTGTCTTGTATCCATCCCAACTTATGCTTTTCAATAACCTTTATAGAGAATTGCTTGGGGTGTTTTTTTGTCTTCATGGTATAGTCATAACACATAAGATGATCTTCATAGTGTAGTTACAGCCAGGAGTACAGACTCACCACTGACCAAGGACCTTCAAGATGCAGTTTTCGTTCAAATACAACACAGCAATGAACGTGTTATTATAGATACATTCACTGCATTTAGATCTCCATTCCACTAATTGTGTGACTTCTAGCACCATTTGGCTGCCCCTCTGTTGAATTAGGCGAGTAATTTTAAAAGGGTGAACATTTGTGCAATCGCATATTTTACATTTTATATTTTCAAACAATTAACACATTTTTTATTGGCTCCGTATTTGTCAGTATTTGGATTATCTATTGCAAGTTGGCTAATCATAAACTCCTGAATCAAGATGAGACTGCTGGTTAGTTCCCATCCATAACTATCATGCAAATTTTTGAGGCCCAGTCCTGACAAGAATTCATATACTTATATTATTCATTTGTGTTACAGAAAGTGTGGAGAAAATACTACTGCACTGCATTAGAGGTAGTGTTGTTGAGGTTGTTCATGAATGAATGAATGCGTATTTCACCATTCAATGCACAGAAACATTAGCATTCCCTATACCCTGCGGCCTACCTCATCTGGACTGCATATTTGTCGTTTCTGCTTTATAATTTGGTGATGTTTGAGGTCATAGCTTATGTGATACTACATGTACTTTGTGTGATGGGTGGAAAGAAAGTATTAGAATTAAATCAGCATCTCTCTGATGCCTGAACAAAGACCGTCTATTTACAGGTTCACTGTGAGATGGCTTTGTTAAAGATGATGTCCACATCCCAGGCCCAGTTTTTCCATAAACAATCACCACATCCAGTAGTACAAAAAGTAATCACATTTATTTTAATCCATACATGATCACCATATATTATGTCTCACCACTTACTTTGATTTTCACATCACATGTTCTCATGCATCACCTGATGCCCTCTGATAAACATCTCTCTAGCCTCTGGGTATATCCAATACACCATGAAGGAAAGACATTTGTGCTACAGTATGTAGGCATGGCTTGGCCAGTCCTGGCTCCTTGGTAGTTGTCTTTCTGTCTGCCCCAGAAAGAGAGTCTCTGAATCCAATTTCTAAAACTTAGTCCAGGTTCCTGTGTTGTCTCTGTGCCAGTCCAAGCTGTGGCCTGCGAGCTGGTTCCACGTAGCCCCTGCACCTCTAGCCAATGGTGACTCCAAAGCCACACTGGAACTTGTTCTTGCGGTGATTGAGGAAAGCCCCTAGGGCCAGTGTAAGAGGCAGCGGCACCAGTTTTTTCTCAATGGTTGCTCCAACAACCCAATTGCTGTCAACTGTGCCTGCAGAGAGGAAAGGGGGGAAAAGCAGTATTCTTTAAAATAAAGAAATTCTGTATTTATTTTGCAATCTTCATAGTTACTTAACCCATGTGGCTATAGGTGCATTCATGCTGTATGTATTTACCTTTAAAGAGCAAGTTAGCTTTGGGGAGGTCCAACTGGTAACCAAAGGATGTTGTAGTGTCTTGCATCCTTGTGCTGGCTTCAAATTCAACTCCTATCTGCAACTGTAAAAGACAAAAGTTAAAGAACAGATTCCAGTGTTAAAGAATAGGGAAAACACCATAGGGTTGATGGTGCAAAAATCAATTCCACTGTTAAGCTGGAGCTTGTATGTGTGGCAGTCTGAGTTACACATATGAAGTGGAGATCATCACCACATTTGTCTTTCCCTTTAAAGTTCAGTACAAACGGGAAGACAACCACAACAACCACAAAAAATGTTCCAATGTAAATCTAAGGGCCATGTAAGTATTGACCTAAAGATCCCCTAACCCATGACTGTATAAACCCTGATTTTAGCCTTCTTCTAAACAGAAATCTAGTTGTGGGAGGCTTGATGAATGGCAGAAGTTAATTTTAACACCTTTTACGTTATATCTCTAAGTCTATAACAACCACAAAACACAAGAAAATAGATTTTCACAATATGGGACCTTTAATTCAAACTTGAAAAATGTGAGTCCGTCCTGTAAGCTGGAATGTTGAAGTTGAATAAAAAGAATGGATTTGAGTCGTACACTGAAATGCATCCACATACACACATACTGATGTTAGGTACCTGGTCATTTGCTTTGTGATAGTATGTAGCATGAGCTCCTGCTCCTCCCAAAGTCACTGTAGCAACAAAGTTGTCACCTGAGGAGAAAAAAATACACTTTTAAATCCCCATCAAACTACAGGAGAGTGAATAAAAAGGTCATTTGTGACAACTGATAATTCTGAAACTTTGTAGACACTTATTAAATGCTGAACTTAATGATAAACAACACTGTAAAATATATAAATCTGACCACCACGTAGTCTTGTGGTTCGCAGTATTAAAAAGCTCAGGGTGGATTTTACCTGTGTACCTGCCCAGGAGGGAGGTGACTGTTCCTTCCTCCCCTGGTCTCCTGTGATACACCAGCTCTCCACCCAGAGCCAGAGCCGGTGTGATGGACTGGAGATAGTGAGCCACCAAAATGCCTGGAGGACAGCAGAACAGCAACATCCACTACATAAACAGAGTATATCCATGCGAGTAGGACTTCTGTTTGTTTTCTGTCTTGGTCTTGAATAGGCTTTTTGGTGATTCAAAAAATTTCACAAAATTCTCTATTCTTTGTGGGATTATCGTGCCTTATATAACTTTGTTTATTAACCAGTGTTCCTTTATTGTAGAAGTTTAGAATAGTCCACATACATATATCAGTAGATGTAACTTAGTATGCTGTAGTGGAAAAGCACTGAGTGTCTGGGACTGTGTGAATATTTGGTTTCAGAGATCAACAAGGGCAGTATCTCATGTTGAAGACTACACAACCTGGACCCGCTCAACAGTTCAGGGGAAGGGTTACCCCCACCCTGAGGTGAGAAGGAGAACAAGGAGCGTGGTCACGAGCTGTGCATGAGCGGACACAGGATGAGAGAAGAAGCCAATCAGAGAGAGAGAAGACACCAAAAAAGCTTGCATGATTTTGTAGTAGTATATAAGTCTGGGTCAAGGTGGAACTAGGCGTAGTCAGACTTCATGAACTGACAGTGTCTCTGTTGCTGTTACGGAAAGAAGTCTGGACCCAGAATTCTGTTCTGTTATATTCACTCTTCTGCTAAATAAACATTTACAGTAAAATCTAATTATCTTCTCCTATTGCTTCATTCAACGAACGCGCAGGAGCTATCTCACACATAGTCTATTTTGCTGGTAGACTGGGATTGAGCTCCAACATCTTACAGAAATGTGTCAGTGGTACCAGGGACTGAAAACAGCTACAAAATGTTGGCACTGGCAATACTGTGCCAGATTCAGACTACTAACAAAAAACTGTTTTTCTATAAAATATCAAAATAGAGAAAACCAGTGGTGCTGGCATTTTCCAGATGACTAAGTGAACAACTACACAGAGCTTCTTGTGTCCCACCAACATTCAATGTCTGGCAAGCCAGTCAGAGACCATTAATACAAATGACAACAGTGGACTATACACTGCTGCTGATGCAGAGCTAAGATTGTATTCATTCACAGCTGCACGGACAGAGAATTCTAGGCTCATTAACAGGTGTAATAATAGTGTAAAGTGTTCAGTTCTTGGTATGCATTTGATAAAGTCAAGTAAATGCATTAGTTAGGATAATAAACATGTTAATATTTACATAATACTAGTTATAATTTTAGACTTGCTGTATACCTGGCTTACATTATTAATCACTGTGATATTGAATAGAGGATGACTTTGTTGAATTATGTTTTTTTTTTTAGAAACAAATATGGTTTATTATTCCCTAGTAGACACTATGTGCACATGAGCTATACTAACAAACCTGTAGTTGATCTGTAGGTTGGAAAGCATTCATGTGTGAACTACAGGCGCCCCCTTGCTGTATTTTTTGGTAAGGTCTGGAAATGTCTAGTTAGTTATAACAGGTCAGACTTCAGCTTCGTGAACTCATACAGCTTACTGATTATTCCTGTCTCTTATAGACCACTCATTATTCAAATCACAATCAAGCAGTTAAGTACAGCTGTAAACAAAAGTTTACATACACTTGTAAAGACCATGCATATCATGGCAGTCTTCAGTTTCCAATGACACTGACAGCTTTTAATTTTGTACGATGGAATCATTAAAACCTATGTGTGTTTGGTTCTTTCATAGATTCATTCAATTTTCTTAGTACCATGACCTCTGAACCTCTCATGGGTGATTATGATGGACTACAGCTGCTGACTACTCTGAGCCAATTTAAATAGGACCCATCTGATACACTTACCAGACTAAGCCACAATCACTACAATAAAATCTAAGAAGTTCAACACAGGTAACATCTGAGGATGCGAATCATTGACAAGTCAGGAAAGTCACTTTGAGCCATTCCAAAGCAGCTACAGACCCCAAAATCATCTGTACAAACAACTTTAAGTATAAAGTGCAGGCACAGTTGTGTCACAACAAGAAAGAAAATGCAAACCATTACCTGCTGCTGAGAGGCAATTGGTAAACATGATCAAGAATCAAGCAATTATCACCAAATAGCAGATCTGCTATGAATTACAAGCTGCTGGAACACAGGTGTCAATGCCCACAGTCGAGTATGTTTTACATCGCTATGAGCTAAGAAGCTGCCGTGCAAAAAGGAAGCTCTTCCTCCAGAACCAGCACCTTCAGGCTCAGCTTAAGATTGCCGTTGATCACATGATCTAAAAAGGCCTTCTGGAGGACAGTTCTGTAGTCAGATGAAATAAAAATTTAGATATTTGCTCAAAATGACCAGAAACAGGTTTGGAGGAGAACGGTAAAGCAAGTGAGTGTTCAAACAATGACCCCAAACACACATCAAAAGGTGTAAAGAAATGGTTAAATTAGGTTAGAATTAAGGTTTTAGATTAGCCTTCCCAAAGTCTTCATTTATATCCCAGCAAGAACCTGTGGACTGTGCTAAAGAAACAGGAGTGAGTCTGACAACCAACTAATTTAGTTGAACTACATCAATTCCGTCAAAAATACAACGAGAAGCTTGTGGACAGCTACCAATATCCCTTAGCTGAGGTGAAAATGGTCAAAGGGACATTTAACCAATAATAGGAGTGCTGTATGCATCTTTTGACCCAGCACATTTTGTCATATTTCCAGAAGGCCTATAATAAATGTATGAAAGAGCCAAAATTCATTATGGTTTTTTGTGACAAAGACATATGCATTACAGTCATTCCATCATAGAAAATTAAGAGCTGTAGGATTCAGTGGAAACTCTAGACTGCTATGACATGCATGGTCTTTATGAGTGTAAGTAAACTGTATACAAAAACTTGTTTGTTTGAATGAAATTTGAATATTGTTCAAACTATCTAATAATTGGCAATGCCTGCTATGACTCTGACCCTGGACATTTCATGTTTAAGTAAGTGGCTCAATGGAGTGAGTACATCGCTCCCATCCTACTGTACCCACCACCTCCACACTTTAAAGGCCATAGACATTCAGTTTACCACGCTATACCACAAAGAAAGGATCCAAGTTCTGGCATATGCAAAGCTGTAAATAGTGCTGTATTTTTTTTCTGATTGACTAAAGAAATAATGGCTTCAGCTTTAACTGCATAAAATATCATCTGGCATTTTATATGTGGCATACTTTTCCAATAAAGCACTATATCCTGATAGCAGAAAAAAAAACTATTATGTTGATTTCATAATTAATACCCAGCCATATACAGTAGTTATGTCCTGCTGATGCTCTCACTCTACCTAACACCTTTACTGTTCTTATGATGTGTTAATAAAAATTACCAAAATACACAATTAAACTTCACCAGCAACATGAAATAACTTGACTAATCATACCAGATCCAACAAG
Organism: Amphiprion ocellaris; assembly: GCF_022539595.1. Classification (NCBI taxonomy): domain Eukaryota; kingdom Metazoa; phylum Chordata; class Actinopteri; family Pomacentridae; genus Amphiprion; species Amphiprion ocellaris. Next base: position 21,410,189 of record NC_072774.1, read on the forward strand.
TACATCTGGATTTCCTAAAGTCACAGCAGAGGTGAAGTCTTCACCACGATACTCCATGTCACACTGCCAGTTCACAAACTTATGTTGCTGAGTCTACAAAACAAAACAAAACAAAACAAAAAAGATAAAAACATCCAAAAATTTAAAGACAGTGTAAAGGATACTTAAAATAGTGGAAAATAAACTCTAAAAGTCCTCATTTGAAAGGCTGATCCCTTTACGTGTCTATGTACCTGGATGGCTATTTTGGAGCGCACAGCAGTTGTCAGCTGGTGAATGACTTGTGCATTCAGACTGCCAGTGTTGTCCATATCACCAACCATGACTGGGAATGACTAGGGAAAACAAAAACACCAGTTTGAGTGTTTAAGTAATGGGGACGACTGCATTAACAAGCAATCAAAAACAATGTCATCGAGCTTTGGGCTGTATGGCTTCCTAAACCATCAATCGACATGTTGTGTGGCTGGCTATATATAGCTCATGTACGCCTTGTGAGTCAAAGTGTAACTGAAATACATTTTGCAGTTTTGAGCTGCAATGAATACAAAACAGGTTGTTCATCCAGGCCTAAGTAAACTAAACAATCATATAACTACAGTATTGTTCTCGCTTTTGTGCATGTGGGTTCTTTCAGTTAGCTTCCACTGACATATACCATACAAAAACACAGCACTTTTGAAGTCTATTTTATCATCCCAAAAAATTGACAACAATGTCTGGAAAACTTGCAGTTTTAAATCATTGATGAACACACAAACAAACCCTATATTCAGCTGTAAAATTAGGTGAAATTAAGTGATGTATCCATTCATAAAGTAAAGCATAGACAGCTCTAAAAAAAAGAGGGAGAGAGAGACATCATACAAGGTTCTGTCATGATCAGGAAGATTTACAGCCCAAAGTTCCAAATGTCAGCATCATTTCAGGAGTTTAATAAAGCCAATAGAAAATGGTCATTACCTCTGCTGGTCCAGTCTGTTTACTGCCTACATAGGTAGCACCAAATCGATAACCAGAATCACCCAGAGTGCTGAGGGTAACAGTATGGCTGACCTGGAAGTGGTTACTCAGGCCCTTGTTGACCACTAACCGCACTCCTTCCATCTGCAGAGGGAAGACCTCTAAAACAGAAAAAGGGCGATGAATGACCTATGTCACTCAGCATCAGACAGTAACAATGTCATGTATATTACTATACTATAACTGTTGAATAAATATGAAAAAAGTACATTAACAATCTACTAGATGCACATCTCAATATTTAACAGCTAATTTTCTAACCTTTACATTTGCGGTGGCATTCCTCATAAGTGCCTGGATTCGGGAGTGAGGAATCTGCATCTGCTGCCTGCTGGTCAGATCCAGATGATGGAGGGACGGAAGACACTGCGGGCATGGTGAACCCAGGAGGGACTGACACCAACCCTGGAACCCCTTGTCCACCTCCAGCTGCAGCTGAGGCCGGACTGGGGGAGGCGGCAGCCAACACACTGCCCATACTCTGAGACTGTAACAGACTAAGAGAGACAGACAATGCATGAATAACTTATTTCATAATTTATTGCATCATTGCTATTAATCATATTGATGCGTGTAACTGGTCGTCCATATACACACATATAAAAGGTGTATCTTTCGATAACCGGTAGTGTAATTTACAAACACCTAAACGACCTGTGATGTTTGATAGCGTACAGGTACCGACTGTTCACACAGTACATCCTGTGTACTTGAGTACAGCTAACTCTTAAAGTGTTAGCTCACTCACATGCATTCAGCTACCATCAACTTGGCTAGCTACAGTCAGTGCTGTGTCCTACTGTAGTGGCAGTAACTGTACACCAGGTTGGCTGTAGCTAAGGCCCAGTTGTAGTCTGATCCTCGACATACACATTAGATCACAACACATCCCGATAATTACAAGCGATATGTGCAACTTGTGGCTTGCTACAGAGGCAACATTTGGTGATGAGCCAGGGGCCAGCAAATCTCCGCTAACAGTATTTAACCTATGAAGGCTAATGCAAGCTAGCAAGGTTGGCTGGTTAGCTAGCGGGCTAGGTAGCCATGTGGAGACGACCACGAGATATGTTCGTCTAAACAGGGAAAACATATCAATTACAAATGCGATAGGTGCCAAAGTGATGGTATCTGCTGCCCTCTCTTATAAAGTTCTCCTGTAATTTCATGGTTTAGCTACTCACGTTGACGGTTTGGGTCCTGGGGTAGTTCAACACCGGTAAAGTTCACGACAACGTCCGTGACCGTAGTTGACAAGTGCACGCCCATTTTCCATGACTCGTCCGGGGATTGGCTAATGTTCATATCACTTCAACAACCATTGGCTGAGGTTACAGCTGGGATCGCACGCTCCTGGTGACGTATCGCAGAGCTCATTCGCTGAACATTCATTTAATTCAGGCTCTTACTGAATGACATTCCAAGGGTACGCCTAATTGGGGGCCGTACGGAACGGATACACAACAAAAATGTAAATGCTTCACGCCATATTAAAAACAATAATAATGAATAACATATTTCTATTTGGGTCAGTTTTTGAATAAGAATCGTACTTCCAGATCGAGGGTTCACACTATATTTCAAACGATATATGGTAAAAAGTTCCATATCGCATTCTATGCAAGTTGGCACTGCAAGATTTGTGGTTATTTCTATCTTACCGATGAATAGCTTCCTTATTGTACGAGACAAATACAATCATTCACAAAAACAGACACAGGTTTAAAAAACACGAGGAGATTCAGTCAGTTCGACTTTAATTTGTTTCTGGCTCTGGCATTGATACACTACAAACAGAAAACTCTTGCTGGTCTTTAACAATACATCTGTTCAACAAGACATGGTTACTCTTCCTGAAGGCAGAGATGACACACACACAAAAAAAAAACACTCAGAAAATGTTTTGAACAATTACCATGGCCTGCACTTAAGTTAAATAATTGAGGAACCAAAACCTACCACCAAGAGTAACTCCTTTAGAATTACTGTAGAAGAGGGCGGACGCATGGGTTCTCTCCCTGGTGGGGCTGGGCAGTAACGAAAATGGTCAAAATTGAATTTTGAATTTCAGATGTATATTTTGTGACACTGTTCTGAAGTCAAGAACTCTCAGGTGGTAACATATTCAGTTGACAAGTGTAGTTCTCTTTTTTCCATTTGTTAGAAGAAATGCATTTGTTAGCCAGTAAGGAAAATCTGCAAGTCATTTCAAAATGCAACCTTTAAAACTGAAAAACTGGAATTAGTCAGGTCAAAGGCATGGGCAAAGTAAAGGTTTGATGTTAGACTAAGGCACTTTATAAAGAAGACGTTACACAAATCACACTGAACAAGTTGTCTAGTTTTAACATGTTAACACCTGAGAAATGCTGTCGAGTGCTGTCTTTAAAAAAATCAAAAACATCTCACAAATACTGGCTTACTGTTATTATTGGGTCTGCACCTTACAAAGTCATTTCAGTGTCAGTGACCTTAAACTGTCATCTTTAAATACCTTACTTCAGCAGTAAACACCGTAATAAAAAATAATAAAAAAAAAAAATACACAAAGATTATCCTCTGCAACACTGTTTCAGGTGACCTGGAACTGAACACCACAGCATCTTTCTTCTCTCTCAAAGGAAAGTGGTAATTTTGGTTTAAGAAGCCCTCTTCATTGTAACTTAAGTCATTTTAAGTCAACTCTTTCAGCTTTGGTTTCTTTGTGAAGGATGACGTCTCAAATAATTTGGAGAAGGATGCATGTATAGTTTGCTGTATTCTGAAAATGTATTCCTACATCTCAACAATTAAGGTATTGGGCAAATTGTTTTGCTAACCAACAAGAAGGATGACTAAAGCTACAAAACATTGCCACTTAGGAGGCAAATTATTAGGGACACCTGCTTATTAATGCAAATATCCAATCAGCAAATTATGCACCAGAAAATTAATGCAAAAAGTAAATAAATAAAGGCAGGCCTTGTGACAACATTCAGACAAAACATCAAAACAGACAAGAATAGTGATCCCAGTAACTGTGGAGGGTTTGTTTGTGGTGACTGCCTGTGATTTTCACAAAAGTCTCTCCGATTGCTACTGTTGCAAAAAAAAATAATACGCGAGTGACAGCTGTGAGGGTAAAAGTGCCTTACTGGTGAGGGGTCAGAGAATGCCAAGATTGCTTCAAGTTGACAGGAAAGACAGTAAATACGTTTCTTTATAGCAGACAAGTGTCAACAATGACAACTGTGGCTATAGTGGACACAGGCCCATTGTAACTGGATAGTATAAAACTGGAAAAACGTTGCCTGGTCTTGAAACTGCAAACTGTTCTGCATCATGCAGATGAGGGTCACAATTTAATGGAAGTGCGAACAGTGTAATGATGAGAGTACTATTTTTGGCACAGTTCTGGCTACTAAGCAAGCATCGCAGAAATTTAAGCATTATTGCTGACCATACATCACATCAGTTTGTGGTCACAGTCTACCTCTTTTAATGGCTGGTTTTAGCAGGCCAATACACAAGTTTGTCATCACAAATATCACAGTAAGTCTAGTCTACCAATCCAGCAGAGAACCTTTGAGATGAGGCTGCAGCATAAATGAGGAGCTGATAAATTTGCAACAACTGCATAATGCTACCAACATAAATCTGTGTCTGAGGAATGATTCTAGCACCAAGTTGAATCCATGCCACAAACAATTTTGGCTGCTCTGACAGAAACAATGGTCAAACCCAGTATCGAAAAAAGCAAACAAGTGTAGTTTGTTTCAAGGTGTGGTTTTACTTTTAACCATTTCCTCAAAAGGCATTTCAGCACGATGTGAACGTGACCAATATAGTTGATGGCTGGCACCATCCGCTGGTTCCACCTGTGGTTTCACATCGTCATTCTTACAGCAACAACCAAAGAGTTCATACTTTCCATTTATTGTCAAGAGTGACTGAGCTTTAAGCAACAACAAAAATGGACAGCGATCCCTAGCACCGTGGCAGAAAGATGAACTGATTAAAGTGTCCGTTTTTATATGCAACCGTTTAGATCCCAGTTCACTAGCATATGTACAAACAGAAATGGAGGTGTTGTAAACTCACATTGGGTAATGAAAAAAAACTATAGTATAGTAGGATCCTTTTGATGGCAAAGTGGAAGAAAGAAATCTTCATCCAAGTCTTGTGTGATGTGCAGTCAATATTGTGTGACAAATGCCAGGCACCATGTTTCTCCTGAAAAAAAAAAAAAAAAACAAGCCACAGGAGCAAAGAAGAGAATTAGAATGTCTGATTCCCATGTGAATGACTGCTTTAGTAAACATGCAGAGCAGACAGCTGGCCGTGTGTGCTAATCAGCTCTGTCCAAATCTATGCTGGCTGCTGTGGAGCAGTTCGAAGAGGACAACTCTTAATCCCTCACCTTTAAATCCTGTAAAACTTCAGTTAATCTTCTTCATGAAAGAGGATATGATCCATTTGCAGGGTTACTAGTATTCGCTCTACTTCAAGAGGACGAGTGCTCAGAGGTTTCCAGTATTATGAATACATTACTAATTTGCATCATTTAAATATGCCAAATTCAGTGAAGTAGAATGTGGAAATTAATAGTTTATCTGATTTTACCTTTGCAATTATTCACCTAGCTGCATCACCAAAGCGTGTAGCTTTAACCCAACCCTTGCTAGTGAATGAAAAAAAGGTCCACTTGCCCCTTCCCCACAGAGCTGAGCATCAACCCTCATACAATGTTGGGGTTTCAAAAAAATGCAGTTAAAATGTGACTTAGTTAAACTAGCTGAGGAGTAGCAGTACAACTGGCTGAATATATAAAAACAGTTCATCTTAAAGGTTTAGCTTCAATCACGGTTTGTTTTTCAGCTGTTTGACAAACTGACCATTCATTCAGGCTGCTCCCAGGTCCTTGTTTTTTGCTCCCCCTTCATCACCATCTTCATCTGGGTCAACAGAGTGAAACTCTGCCACATACAAGCTCTTGTCAATGCTGCTGGGGATGGGCTTAATGTCAGTAATGAGCTGATCCTCAATAGTCTTCAGGTTGTACCGATCATCTGAAGTTATCAGATTGATGGCCAGACCCAGGTGACCAAACCGCCCTGAGAGAGAAGACATAATGTATCTATTATGAAGCATTAGTAGTGGTGTCATAAAATGAATCTGGGTGCGAGAGCTTTTAAAAATGTTATCTGTGAACAAAACCTCTACAGCATTACATGATAGTTTTACCTGATCGGCCAATGCGGTGCAGGTAGGTCTCAGCATTTTTGGGGAAGTCAAAATTAATGACTACATTCACTGCCTGGATGTCAATTCCCCGAGTGAAAAGGTCTACAAGAAAAGACGTGTAGTAATCAACATACTGAACATGAATCATTTACATTTTCAGTTTATATTTTAATATGCCTAACTCTCTTCACCTACCTGTGCAGACCAGGTTTCTGCACAATCCATTTCTGAAGTCATGGAACACACGGTTTCTGTACTCCTGCATCATCTTTGCATGAATGTAGAAGCATGAATAACCCAGTTGGGTGATTTTTTTTGCCAGAAGCTCAACTCTCTGAGTGGAGTTACAGAAGATGATAGACTGATTGATCTGGAGCTGTAATGGAAAAGTACAGATTTATGATCATTTATTACTGAAGGAATTTACTCATTTCTTTAGATGGATGCAACTCTTGAGCCCTTTTCAGACAAGGGATCCAAAACATTTCTGGCTTCAACAGTTTGTTAAATTGACAGCATTCTGTCATTCAGATGTAGGTCACCTATCAGTCAATTTGTCTCACAGCTTCGTTCAGACATATCAATCACAATGTCAGAAAGAACCACAGTACACACGTTTTTTTTGCCATTCGTGCAAGATTGGACAATATACCAAGTCATGTATAGAACATAATATTGCAACTATTGAAACCAACAGCAGCTTATCAAACTGTCCAAATAACTTTCAACCTTGTTCTTTTCTGCTTTCCTAAACACTGACACTTCAGTCCATGTGTGATGATAATCTAACCATTTCTTTTCCCAACAGTAACATAAGAACATCCCAACAGCCGTAATGGAGCTCAGGACTCAACCTCAGGAGGGCCATTCTGCAGCAAATGATTTAACTACAGCTTATAAACTGTGATTCTGTACGTGACAGCTCATCTGCCTAACGTAAAGAAAAGTTACTGGCACAGAGACTGGGCTCTGTACTGGGAATAATCTATAATTTTCTGTATTTCTCCCTTGCTCTGAGGATGCACATATCGATCCAGCTGCTGTCTGATGCTGCTGATATTTCATAAAAATATTAATCTAAACAGTTAGTGTTTTTGTAATTGCAGTACAGTTTTGTTATGGACACATCAGTTTGCATTTCAAATGATTTGAATTTGTCCGGCAAAGTGAGTGAGAAAGGTGTGATGTGATTTTGGCACACAAACTGTGTCTTAAGCACTCTGTGATGTTTTTGGACAAATATTGGTGCTAAAACATGGAAAAAGTCTTAAGCCAATCCTTTCACATAACTCTAATTACTGCTGCCTGTGTGTGCCTACCCCTTAATGCAGCTGGGAGCTGTTCAGATTTGTGCTGTGTTGTAAGTGATACAGAAATAATAGCTGGTCAGTGCGACTTTTACAGTAAAGTGACCAGGGTGGTGCATTGACAGTGCATGAAGTCACAATACACAGTAATTCAGTCAACTTTCTCTAGAAACAAAATTCAGAAGTCTGAAACTGTCAAACAGAGAGGGTAGATTAGCTGTACTTTTTCATATGGCATTTAAACACTCTTTACAATGGCACAGCTTTTTTACGCTCTTGGTATACAAGTGGCAGGCCACAGCTGTAGCTCCGAACACTCACCCTTGAAAAGAGTGTGTTGAGACAGTGGACCTTCTGTCTTTCCGTCACGTAGGCATAATACTGAGTGATGCCCTTCAATGTCAGTTCCTCCATCAAGTTGATTTCATAAGGCTTCTGCAGGTGCTTGCTCTGGAAAAGGCATTCAAATTTTACAGCCAGCATTATGAAGTGGAAATAAATGTTTTAACTTTTACCTAATGAGAGAATCTAATTGCTGCTAAAGTTCATACCATGAATTTTTGCACACTGATGGGGAAAGTGGCAGAGTAGAGCAGAATCTGACGATTCTTTGGCAAGAAGCTGATAATATCTTCAATCAGGGCCACAAAGTCCTGGGACAGCAACTTATCTGCCTTAGAAAGGGAATATAAAAATAAAGAGCATCAAAACGGTTGGTCTTCTTATCAATCTCATAAACAAACAGTCCACAATATGAAAAAAAGTTAATTTAAAAAAAAGGGCAAACCCACTTCATCCATCACCATCATTTGGGTCTGATCCACTTTTGCCACACCCTTCTTGATCAGATCTAGTATCCTGCCTGGTGTGGCAACCACTACATGCACTGGAGGAGACACATACAGCACATCACAACAACTTCCACTGAGAAAATCTCTGTGATATTGCACAACCTGTTGGATTTCTGGAAGTGTCTAAGTTCTTGTCATTCAACTGCATGCTGAGTAGTGCAATCAACATACAAAATATCATCTTTTCACAAAACAATAAAAGAAAACATAAAGGAACATAGATGTAAATGCTTCATAAACTGTAAACTTCAAAAACTTAGAGAAGTACAAAAGTCTTTATTTCAAAGTGAAAAGATATAAACAAAAACAAAACAATTTAAACAATCTCCTGCATATTTTTTTCTTACTATAAAATCACTTTGAACACTAATTACCTATCTCATCGAGACGCAAGATGTCATCTCTTAAGTTGGTTCCTCCTGTGGTAGCCATGACTTTGACCCCTCCCAGGTGTTTGCTGAGTTGAATGCTGATCTGGCTCATCTGCAGGGCCAGCTCCCTTGTTGGTACCATTACTATCGCTGGATGAAGACAGAAATAAAAACGGCAAATAATACGCAAAGGTTAATGAGATACACAGAGAAAATTTTATTTAAAAAAATAAAAATAAATAAAAAATTATATATATACAGTGCATTTACAACAAACAAAAACTGTTCATCAAAACTAGAAAGACATATGTACAAGGCAGACTGGTGCAGTGATCATGAAATTATGCACATGGTCCAGAGACTGTAGAGCAACAAAGCTATCTGTCAAATGTGCCATAGATTTGCTAACCCAGATGAAGTTCTGTTCTGTCCTTCACAGGAACAGCTGGTCACACTGCAACTACTAGCACAAGGCAGCAAAAAACTCACCCTGGATGTGATCCTTCTTCAGGTCAATTCTCTCCAGCAGAGGGATGAGGTAGGCTCCACTTTTTCCTGTACCGTTCTTGGCTCGGGCCAAAATATCCCTACCTGATAGGGCAATAGGGATGCTTTCCTCCTTTTGGCAGACAGACAAGTCTAGTCAGTAAAATGGGCATGCTTCATTGGAAAAGACAGACTTATTTGGAAATAAGGCAAAAAATTATGGAGAACACCTTACAAAATACTATCATATTTGCGGCCCCTTAGAATAAAGAACAGGGCTGCAATGTCACTCCACAATATAAAGACACTTATTGTATAGAACTTACTAAAAGCTTGTAATTGCAATAATAACCCATAAATGTACTAAGGGCAAATGAATCCCAGGCCCAGAGATGGCCCCTGTTCACTTTGTCTGGCACATGGATCAAAGTTTTTAAGCTCAGATGTTTGCTTCCACATTGTGCTGTCCCACCTACATGCATTTTAGTGTTTCCCTCTCGACTCAGATCCGACAAGTTACAATGACACCATAAAAATAAAACTTGCCTTTCTAAGTGCTGGGGAGGTTTTACTAAAATGAAACATCGATAGAGTAGGAAGCCATAAGAGAAAGAGTAACCTGCACCTTTGAGGCATCTCGTCAAAAGTTTTACAGACATCTTATTACGGCCTGTGGAGAAAATGCTTTTTAGCCCCAGTGGATTTTTTTCGTGGCAACAGGTCTCATAATAAATTGAGGTAATAACCTCACCTAAAACTCTGCAGTCTGTTGTTCTGATATTCTGTTGTAAAGGGGACAAAATTAAGTTTTTGCTGGATCACACCACTGCAGTGGAAGTATCCTGTGGCTGGCTAAAGAGTGCTGCAAGAAAGGCCTACAATTCTGGCCCAGTTACATGCACATGCAAGAAAGAGAGATTAGCAGTAACATAGTTAAATGTTTTCAGTGGAGACATCCAGCGAAAATGTTTCAAGTAAATTATTCAATGAATTTGATTAAGTGACATTTGGAGCTAGCAAGAAGTAGTAAAAGTAAGTTCTACAGCTAATTCTGAATCAAAAAATGGGTCTTTGGGTACATTTTAAAAGCAGCACTAAGGGACCTGAGTTCTGGTTGATCTATTTACCTGGATAGGGGAGGGTTTTTCCCATCCCATTTCAAAGATCCCCATCAGAAGTTCTCGCTTTAGACAGTAGTCTTCAAATTCATTTCCCTTGGTTGATGTCACATCCTGGGGAACACAAAGTAGATACATATTAGACTACTATTTGATAGGATCGAGAGGCTGTTTATTACAGGACGAGCAACACACATTGAGTCTCAAACATTTTTGAGAGATTCATGACAGTGAACCTCAATAATTTTGTCTTCTATTGCCAACAGTCATCTTACCGAAGTTTTCATTCGGTTGTCTTTTGGAGGAAGCTCCAGCAACTTCTTCCAGTCATCACCAAACCTATAAGTAAGATTATGCATTGTTAAGGCTACGGAAATAAAAGAATAAAACACTGGCAAAAAGGTAGAAATATGACGTTGGCGAACAAGTCAGTCGTTTGAACAGCTCTTTTAAGTGAACGATGAGAATTGGTTGGCAGTTGCGAGCCGTTCATATATGCAAATTGCCCACATTTTCTTTGCGGGTCACCAGTGTGCTCCATGAGTTTGAGTTGTCCACACTGCCTTCACGTGAACAATTAATGACATCTCCGAGTTTGAGCTGACCACAGCACACTCCATTCACGTGAACGCAGCTATATATGTGGAGCTAACTTAGAGAAGGAGTGTGAATGCCGCCTGAGTCTGACTGACTGGAGAGGAGCCACATTTACCGCTTTTTTTAGGGAGGAGATACTAGCGATGGAAAAAAACATAAAATGAGCCAGAGTCAAAGGAAGCGTAGCATGTAAACCACACAAGAATATTTTAACAATACAAAAGAAATACATAATAAAAATAATAAGAATAAAATGTATATAAAAATATAGAATTAAATATATATAGCATATAAGTAAATAAGTATATATTAGTGCGATGTTTAAATTTGGATTTTTCTGATCCATATTGTAAACTATAACTGCTACCAGTGATTGTTTCCTTGATAAAATCGAGTTAACCCTGGTTGGCTTCTAAAAAAATAAATGAATATAACAACGAGCCAATCCTCAAAATCTGGCTCCCTTCAAAGAGCCATAAATCCCATCTCTGCAAAGAAGGGGTCTCAATCCTGTTTAACCAAACAGTCACTTTTTTTCTTGGACATTACTCACAAAAAGGACTGGAATGCAAGTTTGGATTTTTTCCCCCTTCATAAAACAATCAAACGTTCAAAAGTACTATTATGTCTTTTAAAATTCATATGAAACAAAAACGTCAAACACAACACTAAAATAAGTAATGATGGAGAACTGAAGGAGGATTTTGCACTGTGGATTCTTGCAATATTTTGGCAAATATGCAGGGACATCCTGAGCTTTGGCATGGGGTTCTTCTATCAAGCACCTTTCTCTCAAAAGCTGAAGAACAAGTGGAACCTGTATCTTACCTAATGCCTCTACTGCTCTGAGGAATGCTGGTTCTTTCCTGGGGGGCACTGAGCTGTTGGACAGTTGAATGGAGTCCTGCCTGTTGTGCAACTGGCTTGGTCTGTCCTCTGAGCTGCCCATTTGCTGGTTTGTTCAATCCAATCATTGGTGCTGGATTTGCTGTTCTTGCTGTAGCCATGGGTTCAACACCTTAACTTGCAATTCTTCACAGTGTGCAATTTTTATATTTGCCTCTTTTTCACTTTTCCGGTTTGCTTAATGCACCCGTGTAAAAATACTAGTAGGATTAAAACCTGAAAAATAATCTTTTCTTTTTAAAGAATGTATTGTGTACACAATCTGACATTCAGACCTCTTGAAAAGAAGAAGTCTGTGTATGAATTATGTCTATTTACAAGACAACTCTCCAAAAAGGGAGAATTAGCATTCATATAAATAATATCAAAAATGTGATCAAAACATAAACTCTCGTATTTCCTATTTGTATTTGTTTCAATGTGCATATATTCTTGTTGTAGTGACAATCTTGAAATATTTGTGTGTTCTTTGAGTATTTTGGTTATTTAAATTTGAGTGCTATGTTTCTACATTCAAAATGGCCAGTTGCAAAATCTGAATGATCTGCTTGGTTACATATCAGGCTTATGATTTGCTGATTTCACATTAGTTCTTCAAACGTGATTGCTGGTGCTTAATACTGGATTGAAAAAAAAAACATTCCAGGAAACGTTCTTCAGCATGGGCAGTGTACTTTAAATGTTTGTGGTTGTTTTGTTCTGGTTTCCTGTACTTCTGCAGCAAAATTTGCAATGCCAGTCTGCAAAGTGCTTTAAGAATCGCTGACCACCAAAAAAAAGTCCTGGTTACCTGCCAAGAAATATACAATCGTGAAAGGTTGTTTTTGAGCATTGACGAGCAAGTAAGCAAAACAACAACAATGAAAGCACACAGCAGACAGCAGAGCAACACAAACTGGCATTAGTCGAAATCAGAGGAGATAATTATGATGCATTTCAGACGTGTACAATAGCAAAGCCTGTCTTTAATAAGACAGAAAACAAACAATACTACAAATTTATAAAGTTTACTGGTAAAAAGGCCAATAATGTTAACACCGTGATTCGGACATAACAAGGCAATTAAAGAACTCTACCCCAGGCTATAAGCTAAAACTAACTTAAGCTATTCTAACAAGCGTTACAAGCTAAAATCAACCTCCGCTTCAGCGAACACCAGGTTACGTTCTAAGTTAGTTAACCGCTGGAATATGTACAACAAGCTACAACGACAAGTTAACAATTACAGTATTGCCTAGTCGTGGGTCTCTTCTTTTATTAACAGCCCGTTGTCACTGTCGATAGCAAAGTTAGCGTGATAAAGTTAACTAGCACGGCTATAAGTAGCGTTGAAACTTCATGATTAGCAACGTGGCTTTCGCCAACCAGCTAGCAAGCTCAGCTTGGTCTTGTTCACTTTTTGCGAGAAACTTTGTTTCAAACTATGTGTAGGGAAACTACGCCTACAAAACAACCGTGTATCCATCCATTCACACCTGTTCCGTCAACATTTTTAATCTAACCTGACCAAATGACTAAGTTAACAAGCTTGTGTTAGCTTATCCAGTATGCGTTAACAATAACATTACTGTTAATCAATATACTTGACAATTGACTCCTTATCAGTCGGAGGAAGATGATACTTCAACTGTGATACACCCACTAAGACTCACCCATTGGATCGTTGCTTGACTTTAGATCGGCAGTTCAGATAAGTTCGGTATAAACTAGTTTAGAGAAATCCAGCGAGTTGTCACTCTTTTGTGTCTTCTTTTAGAATATTGACAATTCAACATGGCCGCGCGCTCGTTTTGGGGGTTGGTTGCTTGCTACAAAGGACCTCCAACTGACCAATCACAGCTTTGCTTTCAAATTCTCAAAGTTTACAGTTGCACATGAGACTAAAACAACACAAAAGTGAGTCTGTTGGACATAATTTATATAAAAATATTTACAACGTTTGACAGTAATAGAAAAACAAACATCTACAAACACATATGCACACTAACTGATCTGAAATACAGCTATAGGGAAGGATTTGACAGTACAATCAAAGTATATTGGAAACTTGAACAAGACTTGGGGTGCCCATGTGCCTGTTGACAATGTAAATACAATATCACAGTTCAAGGAAGGCAAAGAAAATGTACACAGAATCCCCATCACTATCTCTTCTCTATTTAACAATTGTCCTCTTTCAAAAACAGAAGCAAAATGCTTGAAAATACTTTAAAAAGGGCATTTGGGGTTTATTGATCTTTGGTCCATGTCAACTGATAGCTGGCAGTTTCAAAAATGTCCTTTACGATCAGCCATAATTTCATGCAGTAGCACATTTCCATTGATGCATATGTGCCTGTGCATTTCAACTGATCACTGCAGCTGCTCAGCTTTTCTGTTTCCCCCAGTCTGATTGTCCCCTTGATGCTTGGTGTGTGGAGGTAGTTGCACGTTTCACTGGACAACAGCTGTGAACTAGTAAAATGGAAATACAAGCGTAGATGGAGAGTGGGAAGCGCTACGATGAAAGGCATGCGGTGTCGTTGAGGGTGAACATCCGTGACTATGGCTGGGAGATGGGGATCCTAAAAGAGAGGAATGAATGGATGCATCTTTATTAACATTACATAATGCATAACAAAATTGTCAGGCTTTCTACTTGAAACAAGAAGAGTACCTGGAAAATATTCTGCCTTCTGACACTGTGCTGTCTTGTATGTAAACTCACCATTTTCTGTTAAGCTGCTTCCGTGTGGTGACACACATTGTTGATTTTGATCTCTTATCTGCTTGGAGCCTCTGCCTCGTAACACATCGGCTATCTATAAAAGAGTTATAGTCTATTACAACCATTATGCATGACCTAAAGCAAGTGTCATATAGATCTACAAAAGGATCTCTTGAGACAAGACAACACAACAGTGGTGGAGAAGACACTGCAACATTTAGATCTTGCCTCTAGGGGGAAGGATACACACATTTACCAACTACCACCCGGGCTCAGAACTATTTCTTCCTACCTATCCTTATCAGAGCTGACTAAACAGGTTTTTTGCAATTGCGTGCATTTGTTCTGACTAACTGTATTAAAATGTGGATGGAAACTTCCACCAAAAAATTACAGCGAGTGATGGAAAATTTGGACATTGGCAAGCAAGTCATTAACCGTCAGTTTGGTAACCTTTTAGATGTTTACTCTTTTCAAGCGCTAAATTGTCCTGAAGCAGCGATGTACAACCATAAGAAGGATAAAACAACTGACACTGCAAAACTTTCTGCCAGGTCGGCTTCATTGTGCATATTTTTTCTTTCTATCATCTCCTCACTCACTTTTTTGTTGTTCGCCACCATCACTGGGGTGTCATTGTGGTAATTCTTGAGGCTGCTGTCAGCTCCACTTTTAAGCAGCAGCCGCACAGTATCCACCTGACTTCGGCCACAAGCACTGTGCAGGGCTGTGTTCCCGCTGTATGACTGGCTATTGACATCACATCCATTCTGCAACAGAAGAATGTGGTTCAAAAAGAAAGTCAGAGAACACGCAGTTAAGCACAGAAAGTGAAACAAAAGATTAATTGAGAGGATGATGGCGAGTTAGACTGGACAGGCAGAGAAAATGCTTTGAAAGAGGAGATGGAGAAAGGAGAAAAAAACATTCTTCCCATGAACAGCACAACTGGTAAACTGTGATAATATTTCTTTTATTTAAATTCTGTCAAAGTTTTATCCATAAACTCGAAAATAAATCAAAATAGAGCTGAGTCGAGTCGCAACCCTTCTCTCTGATCTGCCCACCCAACCTCATTACCTCAATGAGGAAGTGGACCATGTCTGCATTATTGGCCTCCACAGCGTGCATGAGAGGACTCTGGCCACTTTTGATGTCCTTAAATTGTAGGAAAGAAGAACCATGGGAAAAGTCAGAAAATGCAGAGATAGAAAATGTAAAATTTGTGAGTAGTTGTGAAACCCAGAGTGCTGAGTCAGTGCAGTAGGGACTTACCATAGCATTGATGTCAGCTCCTGCATCCAGTAACATTCTAGCCAAATCCTTACAGCCTTGCAGCACAGCCAGATGGAGAGGGCTCAAACCTGGAAACAGTGACAAAGCAAATTATGAAAAAATCTTTAATGACAAGTACATTGTGAGAAATTTAGGGCATACTAGAAGGATCATAACAAAATTCACAGTGCTGTTAATGAACTGAACTGAACTGCCCAAGTATATTTTTCCAGAGACCAGAGGTTATGCCATTGCACATAAAAACCTAGATCTTTCTTTGGCAACATCACCTTTAGTGTAATATATACCAAAGAGCTCCTTCAGTAAACCACAACTCACCCTCATAGTTTCTGATCTCTAGGCATTTGGAGGTTGAGGACAGAGAAAGTACTAGAGACAGACAGTCACGCTGGTCATATTCACAGCAGAGATGGAGTGCTGTTTGGCCATTTCGGTCCAACGCTCCAGGGTCGGCACCCGCTTTCAACAAAGCTTCCACCATGTCTGCCTGCTTGGTTATCACTGCCAGATGAAGGGGAGTCTGAGGGAAGATGACAGCAAAAAAAAACAGTTTAGACAAACCAGTATATTTAGGTCCACAACTATAAAAATGGAATACACTGAAAAACACACACAGTAATTGTATTGTTTTATGAAATGCACATTTGACACCATTCATAGGGCACTATCTCGCCACCAATGCTGAACAATGTTGCCACTCTTTGCTATCCACAAAGACAACTCCTCCAGATTTATCACCATGTATAGATGCCATGTTTAATACAAATACATTTCTTTGCGTCAGTGTTCTGACCATAGACTATGTAAACGATCGACACAGCCTCCGAGTCTGAAAAGCAAAGCGAATGAAGGAAGTGCCATATTCCTGCATTGTTCATGATGGTCACTAGGGAGTGAGTTGCATAGAAGACTAGAAAATGACCCCACTTCTTCCTTGATTTATTACCTCAGTAATGACTTTATGGTCTAAGACAGATCTCAGTCCCTTTATGATACAGCATGATATTTTTTTTTTTTTTTTTTTTTTAAATTATCATCCTATTTAGAGTAAGATAAATGACAAAGCAGGGTGATTGATATAGTGTGATTGACAAGTTGCGGTTGCATGGGCATGCAGAGTCTTCGAGTTCTTAGTCAGATCCACTCTTCATTTGTCATATTTGATTTCAAAAGAAACAAGATGGCAACAGGCAAAATGTGGAACGTGGTTTCAAAACGATAGTCCACAAACCAGTTGATGACATCATAGTGGATACGCCATCTTTTATATATAGTCTAGGCACTAGTTTGACTCACTAGATGTAGATTGCAGGTATGAGTTTGCCATTGGCCATGGATTTCACTCGCCTTTCTAGATTTTTGTATGTTACTGTTTTCAAAATCCCCATGGCAAACAATACCACCAATCTCCATGCATCAAACTACCACACTGAATATTCCAAGCTTCGCCAAAGGTTTGGATCATTCAGTGAGGAATTTTTTTTCTGTGAATTACTAATTTTAATGGAAGTACTTGCCTCCTGCATGCAAATATTCCATTAAAAATAATTCCCCCGTTTAAGTGAATAATGTTGGAGATATAGGCAGATCATTCTACATAGTATTAGCACTAGAGAATGCTCTGGCCATGTGAGTCCATTCCAATGTAACCGTGTGGGTTAGCTTAGCTTAACACAAATTGCAAATTGCCAGCTAGACATTAGAAGCAATAAAGTTTACATTTTCAAAACCATCCATTGTTGTCTGTGAAACTGAAGGAAGAGTATGCTGATGTATAATAAAGACCTCACTTTATCTCTAACCTGCCCTGCGAGGGAAAGGTCACTGGCACAATAAAACAATAACCATGCTTAGAATAAATAAACAAGAAACTGCATCTGATTATACTATGACTATTACACATCAGAAGATCATGAGATACAGGCCCTTGTATTCATGTGCTACCTATGTACAAACATACATAACCCATACACACAATATATAGTTGACAGCAATGAAATCAAAGTCCAAAAACTCTCTGTCGGGTTTGACCTTTGCACCATGTATCACCGAACAAACATCGCTAACAACAAGCATGAGCATGAGAGTGAGTGATAATCCAAATTAAGGAGGAACCTGTTGTGAGACACAAACTGTCTGCAAATGCCATTAAAGCAAAAGTTATACACATTTCACCAGGTGTTTGCCTGAATGAATCTACTAAGTGCCGAATAAAATCCCTTTAGCAATCTAGGATGTTCCCGTGGATGAGGTCACCATGTATCATCCTGATGATACTTATGTCATCTATGGCCAGGGAGTTCACAGACAACAAGCTGTTAAATTAAATTAAGCAATGTTCAGTTCTTTGTTCAGTCATAAAGGGAAGTCTTTGACCTGGACTTTTTAGCTGCTAATCAAGTTACACAATAATTGCAGCAGTCAGTAACAGATTGTTGATCCAAATTTCCCTTTTGCTATTTTTGTGTGTGTGTGTGTGTGTGTGTGTGTGTGTGTGTGTGTGTGTGTGTGTGTGTGTGTGTGTGTGTGTGTGTGTGTGTGTGTGGGTATGTACGTGCGTGCCCGCGCACTGAGGGTTTGTTCCAGTAAAGGCTATTTAAAAAGTAGTCTAACAGTAGGAGAGCATCTTTGTGGAATTCCTCCAGTGTGTCAGTGTAAGTGTTCCTCCCTTTAGCCTTTGTTTCCCTGAATCCTGTGACTCACACACACATGTAAGTGCATGCACACACAGTTATACAATTACATTCCTAGTATGTTATCAGAACTTCTTATAATCAGCATTCATTGTTAAACAGTATTATAATGAGCAGCCATTCTAATAATTTGTCCCCACACTGCACTAATGAAATTCTCCGTCTTTGGGCCTTTCTGGAGCTTAAGAATTTACCTTTCACACTAAGGCCTTTTATGGCCTTCAAAATAGACCTCTCAGAGTTGGCAGTCTCTGGTTCTGACTTCCTGCAAAGGATTTCAGAATGACTAAACAAAAATCCATCTATGATAAGAGGGAGGGTGGGAAGAGATTGAAGGGGGAGTTAGGGTGAGGAGACAGAGGAAAAAGGAAGAAGCGGAAGTGGCAGAGTATAGTCCAGGGGAAAGGCAGGATCATGAGGGAAAAACCCTTCTCTTTCCCCTGGGTCTGTCCTCATACACTTGCATTCCTGCAAAATGAGTAGATCAACATGAGGTGAAAAGATGAGAGGAGAGGAGGGTTTAAAGCATGAAAATCAGCCCCAGGCTGCTGGCAGGGCCAAGCACAAAGAAAGGTGGAAGGCAACAATACAAGTCAAAGACATTTTTTTTTTCTGTGGTGAACACTAAAGGGTAAAGCCAGTCCTGTTGCACAAATAAACATTGTGTGCTCTTACGTGAGTGTTGTTGACAGTTATACTGATAGCATCAGTATGTTCATCATTTATGGTTAGAAACTAAGTTCTTTTAAGCTATATGCAGCAAGAGATATAAAAAGGGAGACAGTAGAGAGAGAGAGAGAGAGAGAGACGTGCAGGAAGGGAAAGTCCCTGTAAACTACCCTCTGAACCTCAGTGCAAGGTATGTTGAGAAACAGCCCAAAGCAAGGCGGGGTGGTCATGTGACTTCTCGGAACAAAGATACTAAAACACACACAAGAACACACCGCTGTTTCCTTGTGCACACACATGCACACACACACACACGCACTAAAAAATAACTCTGCATGCTACCAACATACTATAAACAAACTGAACAGTTAGTGGATTTTTGCCATCTGCATAATGAATTGTTACAGTAACACATGCATGTGGATTATGATCTAATAAACATGACTATCAGTGCATGTTTCAGTGTTAGTAGCCCCAAGGGATTCAGTCTCCACTAATGTTAGTGCACTAGCTACACCATCAGCTGTCAAAGGAACAGCAAAAGTAGACTGCTGTGGTGTTGTTGTAGCTACACTGATAGCAGCAGCAGCGTGGGAGTATTAAACAGCTGTCTGTATAGCATCATAGTAGTTCTGGGAGTGGAAAGCAAAGAGTGCATGCACTATTGTTGAGTTATGGTACTGATAGTAACACTCTGTCAAAAAGTTCCATATGTAAAACCACAGAGACCCAAGATTTATCATCAATATGGGAAAAAACATATTTTCATTTGTGTTTGGGAAGTTGACCAGTGCTGGAAATTGTGTAGCAGTCTGTCTAGTAAGTTTTATGATTTGAAAAATAAAAATTTCCCTAGCCTTATTTTGATGTGGAAGTGAAATGTATTCTCGATGCCTAGTAGTCGGTCACAACCACACAATCTGGCAGGCAAATGACTATGACAGGACCTGTGCCTGTAAATCTCCCTTTTTGCCTATAACTGCACATGACATGAAATGTGTGCATATGAAAAGTGTGTGTTTGTGTGTGTGTGTGTGCGTGCGTGCGTGCGTGTGCGTGTGCATGCGTGCGTGTGTGTGGTACATGCATTTTCATATGCAGGGCAGACACAGGATATCACAAAAACCTATGTTGTCAAGCCTTAGCGATGAGGAAAGAACGGCCGATGATAGCACTAGCAGTATTTCTGGTAAGCATGCCTGTGGCGTCCTGTATGGTGTGAAACCCCAGCCTTGTGAACTAAAGCTCTGTACAGCTCAGGTGCTTTCTCTGTTGAAGGAAGAAAAAAAAGAAAGCTGGCAGAATGCAGATCAGAAGGGCAGGGAGGTGGAGACAGCAAAGGGGAAGAGAATGTGGAAGTGTTGGCCTAAAGCCAGTGGTTGGGACAGTCCTGGATTAGGAAACACTCAAAAAACAATTCCTCGTATACATTCCAGTAAAATGCACTGTAGCTTATGACTTATGTGAAGTTGCTACATGGGAAGTTTTCATAAGAAAGACTAGTCACTGCAGTGAAAGTGCATTGGATCTTTTTGTCCATTAATATCTGTTTGAAGGACCAAAATTGCTGTAGACAGACTATCAGACACTTTACATGCGAGAATGACAAAATAATTATGTTCTGGAGTTAAAGTCACAAAAGACATGTTTGAAACTAATGTCCTGCAATTTCCCAGCCTGTTTATATTTTTCCACTTAAAGCCAAGACATAAGATTTGGTTGTATGATTCATGAGCTTTAATGTGAGTCATTCTTTGCACACTTAATCATCTTGTGTCTCTCCTGTCAGTTTCACAACATGGTAAATCCTACATGTAAACCCTGAAAAATCCCTTGCTGTAGGGAAACTGAAGACTAGAAAACCATGCAAAAAATAAAACAGAACATTGGAAAGCACACATTGTGCTTCCCAGAATGTGCATGGCTTTGGCTTGTGGCAAGTACAGGTGGAGAAACCAGGAAGGGTGAATTCCACTGCACACTCAGCCGTCATGACTGTAAGAGCATGCAATAAAGCAACGCAAGGCAAGGAGGAAACCGAGGCACTTCCTCTTTCATTCTTTTCCATGTTACTGTTATCAAAAGGGTGAGGCAGGGGAATTTGTTTGCTTTAACACTGTAGTTGTTGGGACAAAAGTACCATATTGCATGTCTGTTCTACATTTAGTCGACCTTCATCATAATAAACTGACTTAATCTAAGACCTCAAAACCAAACTTAGCTGAAACATCCAGAACATCTTTTACATTACACGTGGATTACAAAATGAAAACAGCACTGCGTTCTAAATGTAACTAATAATTAAAAGTGTATGATGTGGTGATTTAATGGTCAGGACTGTGACATGCGTGTATTCAAAGTGTCTTTATCAATGTATTTGTTTCACCTGACGAAGATTGTTGTAGATATCAAGGCCTCTGCGAGCCCGCAGCAAGAGTTCGATTAGTTTGAAGACAATGGCCAATTCCCCTTGCACCACAGCTATATGGAGAGCTCTGAAATGGACACAAACACACACAAAAACACAAACTTAACAGGTGAAAGTTAATGTTTCAAAGGGTAACTAACTAGCTTTGACCTACTGACTCTACATTTAATTTTGGCCAAAGGAGAAAATGTCTGAACCTATATCATATTTGAATTTGCACCTAATGTCTGAACACTATATGATGAGTTTTTCTTCATATCTTACAAGGTCAACATTTTGCCTAATAAATTTTCTCTTTAGTAAAGTGGGGAATAAGAAGATGGATACCACTCTCATGTCCATATCAAATATGAAGCTCCAGCAAGTAGAAAATAGTTTTGCGAAGCATAAAGATTGGAAATAGAGAAATAGTGAACCTTACTCCCCCTGAAGATTGCAAAGGTCACCTGGTAACAACTCTATAGCTCACTAATTACCATGCTGCATCTCGTTGTTGTTTTACTTTTCGTTTTGTTTTTTAAATCAACAAGTTGTGGTTTTGCAGAGGTTACGTGCCAGACTGTCTGGGCCCAGAGCAAGGACGTTTGGAAGTCTCTGCTTGTTGCCTGGCAACTTCACAGCTGCAGCAAACTTAATTTTTCTGTTCATTTTAGTACATATATTGTCGCCATACAGATTAAACAATTGGGATTTAACATAGTGTGCTTTTAGTGCTGGTAGGTGGATTTTTTTTTTCCTCCCTGGGAGATCTAGATTAGCTTTTACATTAGTTTTTAATCCTTATGCCAAACCCTGCTAACCAGCTACTAAAGGTATTGTTTTAGATAAATATTTATTTAGGATGAAAATTCACACATTCTCCTCATGGCCTTTCAAACTTAACATGTAAAAGACTGAAGTTGGTTTTGTTAACAGAGGTACTAAATTCTGCTTGATCATTTTAATCTTAATGATCCCACTGACAGTTGCACCAAGGAGCTCAACAGATGTACAGGCATGACTCATAGTACTTATCACACACAGTAATCAAGACTAAAGGGAAAACCACTCACTATCTGTGGTCTTTACATAAGGCGAAAGAAGAAATGCAGGCCAAAGTTAGGACAGGGAAGAGCAGAAAAGTGAGGGGGAAGGGCATGCTGTAGAGAACACTATACCAGTTTCACCTTTTTTCTTTTCTTTTTCTTTTCAATGTTATCAAAAGGAGCGGCTTCCAGTAAGAGCCTTGTTTTATGTCACTTCCTGTTGTCACTGACAAAGGCATTATTCTTTTGCCTCTATCTTGCTCTATGTGCCCTGAAATTTAACTTTAAGGCTATATGATTTCTGACAGGGGTTTTCTGTAGGTTTAGGCAGTCACCGTCTAGTGTCATAATCAGACATACACGTAAAATAAGCAACAGGAAACAGGGACACTTCTTGAGAATGAGATAAAAGTGCCTTGCACAGAATATGAGTTCAAAAAATAATTTCTCACAGTGACAAAAACATTTGCAACACTTTTCTCTCAGTGATGTGTCCCACTGACATGAAGTCAATAAAGACAGTAACTTCCTGCCTGAAGTAAATTAAAGACAACATGCATAAACATATATAACATGTATTTACACTCTGATGTGTAAGATGTATATGCATGTTTATATGTTCATACCTATCAATCTGACATGCAGTGTATGCATGCATGTGTGTATCTTAATGTCCGTCTGTCTGTCTGTCTGTCTGTCTTTCTGTCCATCTGTCAACCTCCCCGATAACAGTATCATCTTAGTCTAATTATGTCTTCAAACCACATGAAAACCATACTGCTTACATAATATTTGTATTTATAGTGGAAACATTACATTTTTTTGTCAGTCTGGCAAAAGCAAGTATGAACAGAATAATGTCTGTGGTCTGCAAATGAATGACAAACACATACCGACCTTCACTTGGTGGTTGCAGAAAAGCATAGAAAGTCATGCCGTACTGTCTATTTGAACAATTAAAAACTAGTGTAGGATTAGATAAGCTATGTGTTCATGTGTACATGCATGCATCACTATTGCACATGTTTGAGAAACCATGGAGATGAGATCTACAGCATGAGTAAAAAGCTAAACATTGCTGTGGAAGACCAGATTGGAACTGCAACTACAATAGACAATTAGATTATTTGCTTCTGAGAGTAGAGTGAAAAGCAGAACTTTGCATTTCAAGTGAGCGTGACGGTTCTTTCCTCAGCTGATCCCTGTTCCTGTAAATTAGCTCAGCACAAAACTGTATCAACAAAGTTCTGGTCATGTTTACTGAACATGCTATCAACTGCCTATCATTTGCCTCAACAAAAAAACCCTGCGCCATTGATTGGAGTGACTAATCAAGGCACCATATATGGACAGTCACATATAGTGACATTCAAGTATGACTTGACCAGGTTTCTGTCATTCTGAGCCATGAGGAAACAAGTGAAACGTGATGCTCTGATGAACAGAAACACAAATGCCAGGTGCAGTTTGACATTGTGAATAAATACTGAATCTCAGCTCTCTAAAAACTGGGGTTGAGATGGTTGCCTTCATACAGGCATAAAGTCGACCTATCACTCTTGCTACACTCAACTATATCTGTATCCATCTCTCTCTTTTTCTCTTAAGATGAAACTGCACTGTTTCTGGTTCCTGGAAGTGGGGCAGACCACAGCCCCAGATAACCTCAGCCATAGCGGCACTGACGCAGATACAGGAGCTCTGAACTTGCCAGATTAACACAGACAGTCCAACTGTATGTGTATGTGTGAGAGAGAAAGAAAAGAGAGAAGCAGCATACGTGTGGTATCCTGTTCGATATCGAGGCTGAGCCAGACTGAATGATCAGACTGAAGCCTGTGGTCTGTGGACCAGCTGAGCAATGAGGTTATGTGTCAGTTTGTGTGAATAGTAAACAAAAGAAAAGCAAAGTTGCAACACAGTCGAGTTAACAAGAAATGATGCTTATCGCCAAACCCGTCTACGTCATGAACAATGGGACTAGTTCTAGATTTTGCTGGAGCAAAGGTATTCACAGAGGAAATGTATCTGAAGAAACCTGGATGAGCAGCGACTTTATTGTTTTGTGGGATCCTGGTTTTCTTGGCGTTTGACATTCATCACAAGTACAACACCTACAATTGTAAAATTCCTTCATATAGTTCATAGTGATACAAACTGTTTTAACCTTGAGTCAGTTAGAAAATTAATGACTGTGCATTTGATGGTCTTTTGGGGCTCCGTTATAAAAACATCCATCGATGATATGGATATGTTACTTTTAACAATAATCTGATGGTTAGTATTAACTTGTGTTCACTCTCAAGTCACAGCTGAGGGGTGTTGAATGATGGAAAACAGGTACGGGAAAAGACTGGAGCAAACATTGTCTTTTCCTTTGTCATGTCTCTTCATTGTCAATAAGAGAGTGAGTGACTAATACAAATAACTGCCTTCGAGATTACATTTGATAATCAGGTTACTGTCCTGAAGGATGTGTGGTAGCTTACAGAGCATATCAGCACTACAAAATATATAAAACAAGTATTTCCTCCTTTAAAAAAAAAAGATGAGCTTACAGAACACCTAAATGCAACTCAGCTATTCATGGTCACCAAAGGATGAATTGTAATTAATTTTCATTTAGTCACTTATACAGTATTGTCAGATGTTTTTTTCTAAATACAACAGTTGTAAGATGATATATCCTCACGCTTTTGGTAATTTTCTTTCTCTTGCACCATCTACACTAAGCTCAGTATGTAACAATATTTTTGTGCACATAAACCCACTGGCAAACCAAAAGGATATAGAATTTTTGTTAGTAGGAGTGGTTGGTAAATCAGTATACCTGCACATCACATGTACAACTGACACACAATAGAAAGAGAGAGAGAGAGAGAGAGAGAGAGTGAGAGACGAAGCTGATAGAAAAGAATCGGTAAATGAGGAAGTCAGAAGCGGATGTTTGGGTTTTTTGAGCCCATTCATTTAAAAACACAGTGAAAAAAGAGAGAGACACAGAGACACCTGAGAAAAACCACAATCATGTTTAAAAACTGAGCACTCACTGGCTTTCCCGAAACTAAGGGCGCTGAGAACAGAGGATGAACAGTGACATTGACGTAAGTGCGTGCTCACCATCACTCACATTTTGCATACATGCACGTACACACACACACACACACACTCACATACATATAGTGTGAAAAAGGATAAAGGGGCTGCAATGTTTTTTTCTACAGAATTCACACAAAGTTTCAAAGAACCACAAAGCAACAAATAGGTACTACACAACCAGTCAAAGCCCTTAGGGGCTAGAGTTTATGAAATGTCTCTGCACTGAATCTTTGTTGCAGTAAGTTTCCAGTAAAAATTCAAAAACAAAATAAAATACTCACACGCTTCTCAGTTTTTTTCTATCTAATCTACAAGTTTGAATAATAAATGGTCTGATGATACAGCAGGTGCAGATAAAAAAAAGAAATCAGACTAGAGCAGCAATGTTAAAGAAGCCACACTGTCAACAACAGACTGATCATTGCATATATAAAAATGAAAAAGTTATTTTTATAAAGGCTATTTGGAATCAAGATTCATTGCCTTCTTGTTTCTTGCCACGGTCAGGTAACGGCACAAGTGTCTGAAGCTAATATGGGACAAGAAACAGTTGCAGTATGTCACGGGACTTCTGGCTTGGAAAAATGTTGGTCATCACGAGTTTGCTTTTAGTGGATGCAAATGATGTTGATACTTTTTGAAACTGAAACATCAAAGTGCCATTTAATTTTTTGGACATGCTATATTGCCAGCCACATGACTGTGTGAGTGTGTCTGTGTGCTCTCACTTTGTCATCGCAGTTAGTGTGTGTGTGGGTGGTAAACCTAGCATAAAGAAACCATGCGTTAAAATTTTAAGATTTGCATTCATGTGGCCTCCAGAGCTCCTCCATCCCCAACCCCCAACCCCATACCCTAGAGACTAATCAACTGACAATTATAGTTTTTTTCAAGACACACATACCAAAACACATCTGCAGTGATTACTGAATGTGGCAGTTCAGATCTACAGTTTCCAGGATAGTGTGTCAGATCAAAGTCTCTAAATGCACTTAGAGAGTCAATCCTGGTCGACAATGAACCAGTTTCCTTTACAGGAAGTTAAACAGCAGTAAAGAACTTGGCTGGATTGGGGCTGGGGGAGGTAATGACTGGACCTGTTGAATATGCAGTGCCAGTTAAGTCATAGAGTTCACATTAAATAAACTGAAGTGATACTACAGACATCTTCGAACCAGGTTGTGCAACACGAAAGTTTTGTTTGTGAGGTCAGACAGTGGTGTGTTGAGACTAGTCTTGTTTGAGTCAGGCCCACTGAATCACTATTAACTTCCATTGAAGTGACCGTTTCAGTTTCACTTTTTAGGACAACAGTTTCCTTTGATATGGTAGTTTAAACACACAAGTGAAGTCCACAGAGAGCATAGTGCAGTGTGTATACTGCTGCCATGGGCATCAGTCTGTGGTTAGTAACGACCGACAATGTTGATCGATTTGTTCGAAGTCTTTTTCCAGAAGATATTTTATCATGTCACTGTAGATAAAAAAAAAAATACAAGGCGAGACAGTTTTAAAAATGTGATGGCTTAATTCCACTTAAATACTTCAGTTTTAAG
Source organism: Amphiprion ocellaris (assembly GCF_022539595.1). Lineage (NCBI taxonomy): Eukaryota > Metazoa > Chordata > Actinopteri > Pomacentridae > Amphiprion > Amphiprion ocellaris. The sequence goes on from NC_072774.1 coordinate 21,437,544, forward strand.
GTTGCTGTCATATTTTCTATGTATTGCTTGTCTGTTAGCCATCTGCTATCTTGCTATCTTATTATGGGAAGTGCTATGAGATGACACATGTGACTTGGTACTATATGAATAATACTGAATAGGATTTTCATATCTTGCCTTAATTTTTGCTTGATTGTGTTTTTTGTACTCATATGGAGCTGTGTTTCTAAAATAAAGTTAAAGTGAAGGCTTACTGGGAGGAATGCATGAATAACATGGCAGCATCATTATTCAATTATGGTTTTCCTACAGTGAAAATTTGAAATGTCGGCAGTGAAAATGGCTTAAAAGTTAGCACAAATGCACATTTGAGAATGCTGACCTATAGACAGACATACCAGATCCAAGCATGCATGTGAAAACACGCAATCTGTGGGAGACTATGTGTGAAAGCTTAAAGCAGAAAGTCTATGCAAAGTTTTTGTGCTGATAGTTGAATATTTAATATCATTTACATGTTTAAATGTTGCCAGCGGTTAAGATTATGCTAAAGCTTGCTGTCTATGACCTGTGATTCAGTCTCACCAGTCACATTTAGAGTACTTTAAGTATCTTTCACATTACTTTTTGCCACCATCAAGAGCATCAGAAAAGCAACATAGTTCAGTTTTAAGTAATTGGAGAGACCTTTTACAATAAAAACTATTCAAAATGATAACATCCACCCATTTTATTATATAAAATTGTCTTTTCTGTAAAGCATTAAACTTTTGTGACCAATGTGACCTTGTGACAAGTGACCATTTTATGAAAATGAAAGAATATCTACCATCTTAACCATAAAACAGTTCAAACTCTTGGCCTCTACAAGTAAAGCTGTAGGCTGATTCTGCTCAGTGTAAGCAGAATGACAATAAATCCTCTCAATCAGCTAGAAATTTCATGAATATTTATGACTGTGGTAAGATTTTAGATCTATCATATTTGCAAAGTTTCCACTTTCAAGACAGACATCGGAACAAAATATTCTGATTAATAAAATGCATGTGGTGGATGAATCATTGTCATAAGTTAAGTTCAATGTATGTGTTAATGACTTCATTATATGAGGGATGGAAAAATGGATGGATGAACATGGTGAAATTATACACCACAAAGCAACACTCAAACTTTTAGTGTTAAGTGATTTTAAAAACACCAACATACGTGTCTCCATCTTCATCTTGATGCGTAGCCAGAGCGATACCAGCCAGAAAGTGTTCACTTTGGTGGGCAGGAGGGTAACTCAGCTCTGGAACAGCAGGCAAGCAGTACATAGGGTAGTGACCTGAGCAGGAATGACACAGAAAGAAAGGTGCAACCAGTGAAACAGAGAAATACAGGTGGACGCAGATATAAAAATATATAGGGATAGATAAAATTGAAAAAGCTAGCTTGGCAAACAAGTCCTTTTCTGAAAGGAGGAAGTATGCAACTCTACATACACCATATGTGTGAGTATGCAAACTACCCAGTTATGAGTTGACCCAGTAAACTACTTTTGTCAGTGCAAGATAACGACTGAAGAGGAATAGTTGCAGAACAGCTGACTGGACATTTTCTTAGCAGCAGCTTCTGCATCAACTATGACTCCAGTGTTCTTTCTACCACCTATTACACAGTAGTGCTGCTGTTTACACAATCTAAATATCATTGCCATGTGACACCTTGACATAAAGCAAAAATAATTTAGAGAGCCTATCACTAGCAGGTCACTGTTAGGCTGTGACACTTAAAATGATAGGCAAACTTTACATAAACAGTTATAAAGTTCAATAATTCTTCTTGGTTGAGCGATGAAACATTTTCAAGAACCTAGCAGAGAAGTGTAGTTGCTTTGTGCTGAAACTCACAGAATTATAATGACCTGGATGACTATGACAGACATTAGCCAGCAACTCTTACCGTAATTAAATGGGTGCCACAAGCACAGTGAATATCCATTTGGACTCTGTTCTGCTTCTTCGACCCGCCTGTGGGTCACTGGTATTACGCCGACTCTTTCCAAACAACCGGGCAAACTCTCCCGAAACCTCAAGTCTTTATCTTCTGCGGGAGAAAAGCGCTCACCGGTTCCTGGTGGAGCCGGTGAGCGGCTCCGGGTCTCCGGTTCGACAGGAATCGGGCGTTTCCTAAAAGGAAGCTTTAAGGAAGATGTATCCGCTGGTCGCTTGTGAGCGGTGCTGTCCACTGAGCCCACTGCCTGTCTGACCGCGGGGCAGTGACTTTCTAAACTGTCCGTCCCGGTGCATGCAGGAGGCGCAGGTGAGCCGTTTGTCACGCGACCGTCCCTGAGGCGACTTCTGCAGTCCGGAGCCCTCGACCCGCCGCTTCCACGCTCTCGGTTTGTGGTGCGCAGATCCAGCGGTGCTGTGGCGACCGACTCGTGGTCACCGTTCATGGTCATGACCCTCGGCATCAACTGGAAGGCGGACTGTCACGACCTGAAGAAGTTTCAGGTGTGTGCGTGTGAACAGAACTTCTTCTGGGTGACACCTCAGAGGGACCTGTCTGACCAGAGTGACCGAGCGTGCGCAATTCCCATATCCATAAAATTAAACGGGAGACGATCACATCAAATCACCCTGTTTCCTTGTGGTGTCACTCTAACATAGATAAGCGTTAAAATACATTGACTCATGCAAATAGGAAGAAGAGCCAACATAATTGATGTAGATCTATATATATGTCTCTATATGTATCCAAGCGCACCTATGGGTGCAGGTAGTCTACAGTGCAGCTGCGCCAGCGCTCATCTGCTTTTAATGAACGTAATCTGACGATGGTGCTTTCCCTTTAAACCGAAACAGAACACTTAATTACACTGAGTGAGGCAGGAAAAGAGAAAACACTGCACTGAATTCATAATAATTTTTTTTTGCATTTCCGACTTCTTTGACATCTGTCTGTTTTGCATGCAAGTTCAAAATATCTAACAGTGAATTTCTCAAGAAGTTCAAGGAGGAAAGACGGGTCGATGCAAGAGTAAATGGGGATGCTGTAGCTGGTTACCACAACTGTAGTCTAATGCTCGATTAATGGTTAACACTCAAAAGAGAAAAAAAATCAGCTCATAGTTTTTCATATTTTAATTTTTCATTACCAAAACTGACACGCACTTAGCAACTTTGTGCAGGATAAAGACAACGGCTAAAGATGCAGATTCCAAATGCAACATTATTTCAGTTATAGTTAAATGTAATGTAGAGTGGCTCTACTTTATTGCAAGAGGCTTAGTTTATAGATGACAATACAGACACAGAATAACATGATGAAACTGGGCATATATGCCCATTTTAGGTGTTAATGTCTGATAGCATTAAAAAAAAAACAGAAGACAGGTACCTAAAAACCTAAAGTCTTTGAAAGGTAAACTTCCTTTCTTAAATTTTGTGTGTCCACTAGTATCACTTGAGGGAAGATGTCATTTTAAATGTATGTTTCACTGGAGAAATGAATTGAAATTTCACACTCCATTCATAAAGCTCCATGTCACCGTTTGCTGATCTCATTCCAGTCTATAACACACAATATATCAAGCTGTGGTACATTAAAGGTGATTGTTCTCTTCTGCAAAGAGCAGATTTAGTATGGTGGATCTTTAAATTTACAATGCTTAGATTTTATTTCTGCAAATATGTGAACTCGTATACAGCATATAAAAGCTCAAGCAAGCTTAATACTTAGTTCTAGATTGCAGTCCATCACATGAGGCGTCACACAGCTCTTTTCTGGGATTGGTGATGTGACCAGGCGGCCAAATTGATGCTATTTCACTGCTACTCTGCATGTAAAAATGCTACAATGTTATCAGAAATGTCAGTTTGCAATCCTGCAAATACACACACATGCAAAACATCGCTTCTCATCTCCTTGTCTTTAATCTTATCCTACTCCACCCTTTACCAGGTTCTGATTACCAGGGTCAATTTGGGACTTTCCTGTTACCACTGAAGTGTGGAGTGGGCAACAGACAGTCAAGCTTGGTGTCTAAAGTCCCTAAAACACCCTGACACTATACAAACATGCTCTGCAGCTGTGGGGGCACTCAACCATTTTGGTCTGGCATTAGTTATAATTGTTTATAAGAAAAAGAAAAAAAAACAGGCTGGCTTCTTTTACTTCAAGGACACACACTATTACAGCTTATTACAGAATGAAAGAAACATTGAGCTTTCACGATCTTTAAGAGTATGCACATATAAACAGAATATATCCTCACATCCATTTAAGATTTAGGGGCTCAGTATTCTAAAACACTGCTCCATAATAAAATCACGAATTAGCACATTGAGATACAAGACAATGACATGAGGCCCTCTTGTGCTGGGAGAGCAAAGGTGCATCTAACTCTCCTAATGCAGTACAAAGGTGGAACTGAGTTTTGAGATTCAAATCAAAGACATAATTCTGACCTTAACAAACTTGTGATCTTATTACTTGCATATGACTTTGACTTTTGTTTTTAGAAGCAGGTCCTGAGACTGCTACAAGCACAGCTGGAAAGAAATCTGGCAAGAACCCCCTTAGTTAGGTCAAAAGAAAGAAGAAAGTGTTTTTGAAAACATGTGCATGGACTTTAGTTAAGGTAAATTAGGCTGGAAACTGAAATTCAAATGGGTGAAATGATCAAATTGCTTTGACAACTGTAAACTGGTGTGCATTGTCTGACTTAGTGTCTCCCTCTTGTGGATGCAAAAGTTCAGTTTTCCCAATTAGATTATGTCGTCTGTGTGCTAAGTGATGTGTATATACACCCTTTTTCTTAACTTTTAATGTGTTTAAGATAAATTAATTTTCAATTTGATGTTGTGCTCCACATAAACGGAGGTTTTGTGTAAAAATGTGCAAGTGAAGTATTGGACTGAATATCAATTCACCTACTGATCCATTAACTATACATGCTATATCCTGCAGAGGACAGGAGCCTGTCTCATTTGACATTGTGCAAGAAGATAAAGCACGTCCTGGACAGGTCTGTCCATCCTAGGCCTAAGAAAAAGAGAGACAGATAGCCATGCATGCTCTCACTCACTCACACCTACAGCTATTTTAGAATCCCCAGTCACCCATCATGCATGTTGTTGGACTGTCACAGGAAGCTAGAATACCTGTAGAAATCCACACAGACTCAGAGAACATACAATGTAATTTCCACACAGGTGGAAACTCAGAACCTTCTCACTGAGAGGTGGCAGTGTTTAAGAATATCTTTGGAGCTGCTGCCTCTAGAGAAGAAAGCTTTGTTTAACCCCTACTGGATCAGAATATGTACTACAGAAAGGCTAAAAGCATGTAAATGTTTGAGTTGGTGTATAGAGTGAAGTTTGTCTGTTTGAGGTGAGGATATCTGCCCCACCTTGTTACTGAGCATGTTGTATTAACATATTTGATCATTGTACATACATTAAAGATGATTATACAAATGTTTAGCTATTGAAGTGGTTCGTCCTCAAGCAAAAATGTTTCCTACTTTTAAACAATTGAAATAAATTTTACATCAAATGCTGAAGTTTAAGCATTTTGTCCCCTGTCTGTCTTTAAATTAGTCAGTCAGCAGTTTCACAAGAACCCAATTCTGTAATGTGAGAAACAGTGTTTTGAGGCCAATTTACCAGTTCTTAAATTTGAGAACTTACTTTGTTTGCTTACATGCTAGCATTTTATCAGGAGATGTTCAGGTAACGATCCAAAAGCAAACACCACAGATGGGACGGTGAAAGGTACAACACTTTAAACAAAAGTCACTTGACAGGTTTAACAAAAACAAGTAGGGGAATAAACAGAAGACTGGAGGTCCAGGAAACAAATCCAAATTAGAAATTCAAGTGTATGTCTAAAGTAACTAATCCACACAAAATCTCCCAAAATCCAAAATCAAAAAATACAAATCTGATGAAAAGGACGAGCACATGGAACACAAGGGGAAAGTCAGGCTAGAATGCATGAGGTAGGTGAACAGGGGGGCAAGCAGGAGACCAAACAGGCAGATATCTGTGAGGAAAATCAGAGATGAACACAAGGCAAGACAGGACAAAGCGTGAAAGTCAAGGGAAAGACAAGACTATTTATATACTGAGAACTGATTGGGGTGACAAGCCACAGGTGACTTACAAGATACAGGTGAGACTAGTAAGGGCAATCAAAAGAGAGGGGCAACAGAGACAAAGGGAGGAAGTAAAACCACAAGAACACACAAGGGAAAGTGATTTCAAAATAAATCAGGAAATAAACAAACCAAAGCCCACAGACCATGACACATTTCATAATTAGCAGTAAACACAGAGTACTGTCGAGGCCAATGACATTTTAGTATCGCATATATTTGATCATAAAAGAACAAAATATTCAACAAAAAAGATTATATGGTCCTATAGAAGAAGTGCACATGTGTATAACTCCATGGTAATTCGTCAAATAGCTGTTGAAGCATTTTACTCTAACACAAAAACACCTCATGGTGGTGCTAGAGGAAAAGTCTGGTGGTGATTTAAGTAATTAGGATACATTGTACATTAAAGTCTGCACTTGGTTCCATGCAAATTAATAAGTTTTGAAAATGTTTCCGTGTGGGACGAAGTGGTGGGCCTACTGACAGGTCGACATAATGGTATCCTGCTGCAGCTCATGTACAATTCTTATAAAATGTCAAATGAATTAATTTATTTACACAGTAAACTATGTTCTCTGCTCACTATCTGGTGAGGCAGATTGTGCTTTTGACCTTTGAGCTCATTTTACAGGCATCCTGTCCGTTTGGAAGTAGTAAACTTGTTTGGATGCCAAGTGTAATTCAGGCGATACACACTGCTTTCCTTCTCAGTAAATGTTCAGCTTTGAGTCCACACCTCTCTGTCTTCCTCCCTCCCATTTCTCTCTCTCTCTCGCTCTCTCTCTGCTTGTCTGCCTGAGCAATAGAGCAAAGAAAACAAACCAGTTTGTCTAGCTGCAACCAGGAAACCAATCAAAAGGGTGAACCAAGACGAAAGGGTGATATCACGAGGGACAAAGAAGAAGCAGCAATGTTTCAGACCATGACAGAGAACATGTTTCCGCTGTGCTGACTATCAGCTCTGAGAATGTAGGACTGTTGTGCTGCTGAGATGTGCGCATAAAAGTTGGTAAGCAAGATATAGTGCTAAACTAGGAGCGAAGCTGGCTAAAATTGTAGAAGAGGAGTGACAGAGGAGAGAAGTGAGTGGGATGGTGAAAGTCTGAACTGTTCTGAGGGTTGTGTCAGAGTCAAACCCTCATTTCCTTTGTTTTAGGTATTTTTGTTGGCCTCTTGTATTCAGTTGTTCCTTTTGTGGAAATCTTTGAATATATACTCTGTAACAGCCTTTCTTTTTTTCGCATTTTTCTAAAGATCTGACAGCAGAGTGAGAAGCTAGAAATGGACAACAGTGGCACTCAATAACTGCACGTGTTTCCATTGCTGGATAAGATAATGCTATTGGACTGTTATTATATGACTCAACAGTGGATACTGCTTCAAGTGGATAACATGCATAATTTTTTTAAATTGAGGACTCACAAACATCACTTAAGGACAGCAGATGTAAGTGTAAACGATCAAAAATTTAAGCCACTGTCAATAGCTGCTCCCAATTTCTGCTTATGAACAAGTACAGATATTACAGATATTCAAAAACTGACCTGTCACACCTCTTGACACAGCAGGACTATTGTCTCTTATCGTCACACCCCCACGCATAATCACAGACTGACATTTAAAGTAGTTTGTGGTTCACTTCACTTTCAAACACACAACACTGAAATGATGGCATCAGCAGGTTTAGGAGTCTCCAAGAGCCCCAAACTGAGCTCCCAGCACCCTACCAGTGGAGATCGGAGGCTGGTGGACAAGACCCTCAAAAGACTGGATAAGCTCCACGAGCTGTGCACTAACCCTCGGTTAGGCCTCAGGAACAGTCCCCCATACCTGCCAGATCTAATATCTGAGACCTCAACACTGCTTACCCTGGTCTGGGAGCCCTACCAAGGCTCCAAGGCAGGAGGCGGCAAGGTGCCCTGCGAAGACCAGGTCAAGTACTTAAGGGTCCATATCAGAAACCTCCTGGATAAGACGGACAGGGCTGTCCTGCTGTTTAAGGAGGGACGGGAGAAAATATTTGAGGAGTCATCAAGCTACAGGTAAGAGGCCCCTGCTGACATGTACATACACAAACACAAGTGAGCATTTGTTAGTGGGACAGGTTAGTTTGAAACACTGAATCACTTAAAGATGTGCAGAATTGTGGTTTCTGTCCATGAAGTCTTTCATTCTAAAATAGTATGCAGCTTATTTTAAATAAGTTGTTAAAACCTGCTTTAAATGACACAATATTTCTTTATTTTGTCATGCATTACCCTTTACAGTGGGAGCATACTGTCATATGTATGAAACACATTATTGCTCAATTAATGAGGTTATCATAGAGAACATTTTTCAGAACTCCTTAATTTTTTTCGGTTTTGTGTCAATAAGGCCAATATTGTGAGTTTTGAACTGTTGGTTGGTGGGCTGTGGACATCACTTTGGGCATTTCAGACTTACAATAAGCATTTTTTAAAAAATATTGTTTTGGATACTTCATAGACTAAATGATTAATTGACATGTCAAATAAATATACATATATTAAGAAAACAATTGTTCCTAGCAGCCTGAAAATCATGTATTTTTTTTCATTTTCAGTGTGTTAATTGGTTTGGATATTTCTACCACTATCCTACCACAATAAGTGGTTTTGAAAATCATTTTAAAGTTACATGATTACAGCATTACAATGTTATATTTTTAAAAAACAACATAAAACATATCCTTCCAGGAAGTATCCCTGTATTTTCAGAGATCATATTGCCTTCATAGGAACTTTCTGTCTCGTTCTGATGGCAACTGTTTGCATTACAGTTTGTGGATTACACAGAGCAATGAAAAGTCTTTCCTGGAAAAAAATATTTTGCTTTTATTTATTTATTTATTTTACAATTTTAAGATGTTTTGATTGGCACCACAAATAAAACATCATTCAGACATGTCCGAAAAGGGCCACACATCCCTAAAAGTTCCCACTAGTACTCTAGAGGGGACTTTTTTTTTTTAAACTTTTTTTACACTCACAAGTAGTAGCACAAAAATAGTTAAAATTGCCTGACTAGAAGGCATGAAATGGAAACACTCCAAGTAGCTCAAATTTATACTTAAGTGCAGCACTTTCCTGAATGTGTTTAGCTACATTTTCCCACAGATTTCCATATCAACGCTTGAATCCCACGCAGTTTCTGACCATCATTGGCTCATGTCACATTTTCTGTCACTACATGCTGACTGTTTTTTCACTGCTACATGAAGTCCTCCACCTTAATGGAAACAGTACAACCATGGCTAGAAGTAGAGAAAATGTGGAAGGTTTTTTTTTTCTGCATAACAAATACATAATGTCATAAATCTTACACACAAAAAATAAATTGAATTTCTTTGATTATTAATGTGACACAAAATTAAAAACCTAGAATTTGCATCACTCAATACTTGGCAATTACAATGGAAGTTTTGACCCTTCCTTGAAGTCTCAATCAAATAAACCCCAATAACTTTACATCATCCATAAAAACTGGAGCTTCTCTGGTTCCCACAAGTTAAAAATAGGCATCATTCACTAAAATGTTCTGCAAGTCTATTCTTTGGCTAAATATTTTGGAACAGGTAAATAGAGCGACTTTTTTATATGGAGAACTGGCCACATTCTCTTGTTCCTGGTGAGAATACTAATGATGAAGGTAGAAAAAGGGCCAAACCTGCACCTTTGTGATGCTAATATGGGAAAACTAGAAAAAGCAACAACATCCTTTGAATGTGAGCAGCTTGGGAGAGACTATCTAGCCCTGAATACACATTTTCTCAGTTTATGCCTACAGAGTTGCATGCGCAAGGTGCACACAGGCGTTCCTGTATTTATTTCACTGTCTCTGCTAACTGGTATGTGGTGTAAATACATAGTATTTACTGGAAATTATCATGGCATTATACAGCGTAGGAAGAAAAAGAACTGGAGGCAGTTTTAATGAAATGTTTACTGTAAAAACAGAAACTACAGTTTCAACGGACATGTCACAGTGGAAAGTCTGCTTTCATTCTTTATTTGTATTTGTATCATTTGTTCAGAATATCAAAGTAGTTGTTCTGTCATATTAAAAACATTTGGGTCTACAAGGTGGGCAAAATCCATCTATAATGTTTCAGTTGAAATGTGTTCCAAGAATATGATTGCGATATTTCTAACAATTTTACGCAAAACTTTTTCTGACGTACCGTGAAACACTTTATTGAATTAAAATGTTTATGTGCAATGCAATCTTTTCATGAGTTTAACTATATTTTCCTTACTAAGAGATCAACATCTGAAATGGCATAGAGTTTCTTACAGCAAAAACATTTGATTGAAGATTAAACAATACATTTCACAATGAGTTCCCCAGTTTCACTATAAAGCTAATGGACAATATATATTACTAATGATAACAAAATAAAACACCAATTAACCACTAAAAGCCTGATTACAATACATCAGAATCACAAAAATAATTTAACTAATAATCTCATTCCGCTCTGAGTTCTAATCTATAGATTCCACTCTACGCTGTACAACATATGCTCAGTGCTACAATATTGTAACAGACATTGGCTTGTATCAGACATCATCTTTCTCTGGAATCTAAAAAAATCACGTAAGTTACTCTTCAAAGACTTATTGCATCAGCTTTAACAATGTTGTACATGTACAGCAGATGTTCTTTTCACCACAGCAAGTCCTGCATGGGCAGTCATGTGGCAAATTCATATAGTGTTACATATATTGTGGCTTCGATGGCATTGCATATTGTGTATATATCCTTTTTTTGTGTTTTAAGAATGTCCGGCTATAATGTTCTGTTTCTTGTAAATCTTTATTCCTGAGACTTAGGCCAGTAAGCACATTCCCATTTCTAAAACCATGGACTGTTGTGGAGTAATATATCGTGTAAAGTGTAATTTTTTTTGCTTGGCTATTATGTGAAGCTAAAAGCAGAACTGAGAAACAACTAATGGTGGAGATGACAGAAACAGACAGTGGAAGATTTAGCAGCTGGAAGATTACGGTCTGTGGCACACTGGGGTTTTGACCTATTCTGACAGGAATTTAAGAAACACACATGCAAATATGCAAATCTTTCACATATACAACTAGAACTGTTTGCCGAACAACATAAGACGGTCATTGATATTTATTTGCCAATACATTAACTAATAACAACGCATGTTTACTAAGATCTTAATTTTATCACTGGTGGAGGACGATTATGCAGCAAAATGTACTTAATATAGCAATGTGGGACCTCTGACTTCATACTGCATCATATTTCATCTAATGTTTGGCAAATTCTTAAAGCTAGCTGTCAAATAAAGTGGAGCAGATTTATTGTCGCTTCCCTCTGAATTATGGTGCAGTCGAATTATCAAGTGGCATGAAATGGAAACACTCCAAGTGGCTCAAATTTATACTTAAGTGCAGCACTTTCCTGAATGTGTTTAGCTACATTTTCCCACAGATTTCCATATCAACGCTTGACTCCCACGCAGTTTCTGACCATCACTGGCTCATGTCACATTTTCTGTCACTACATGCTCACTGCTTTTTCACTGCTACATGAAGTCCTGCCCCTTAATGGAAACAGTACAACCATGGCTAGAAGTAGAGAAAACGTGTATGTTTTTTTTTTCTGTATAACAAATACATAACGTCATAAATCTTACACACACAAAAAAAATTGAATTTCTTTGATTATTAATGTGACACAAAATTAAAAACCTAGAATTTGCATATACAACAAATTTGTGCCCACAGGTGTGAAAAATGGTGACTTTACATTCTATATTTTTAATTTGCAGCCTTCAGTCCAGTCCAGTTCAACAAAAAAAAAAATGTCCTTGAATTTTTGTTACGTGACTGTTAGTTGCAGCTTTGTTCTTTGCAGTGACAGGTTTATTACTGCATCATCTAAATAAGCATTATTCTAAATAAAACATGCAGTGATATTGATGACATAATATAATTTTAAGCTTAGATTTGATTGAATTTCTTGACAGAACTGTGCATCACACATGCTTCATTGAAAGACTGCAGAAAAGCTAAAAAAAAAAATAAATAAAATTAAAAAAAATCTAATAATTCTTTATGTTTTATCGTATCTGGCTCTGTAAGAAAAATCGAATCTTCAGGACTCAGAAAACACTGAAAAAAATGATCAAAATGAGATTTTCACAACTTTCCCCATACCTCAAAATCTGCAACACTGTCCACATATTTAATTTATCTGAAATTCAGTGAATATTTAAAAGCTGACGTGAAGAATGGACACAGTTTCCTTGGTGTGACTAAACTGGATTGGACCTTCATGATGTGAATGCAGTGTGAGCAGCATAATGACAAGGAGATGATCATTTACACGTCTTCAGAGGTAGCAAATTTTGTAAACTTGGTGAGTTCTGAAAAATAACATGCCTCTCTGGTTTTGGAGTGCAGGGGGCTTAAAAAAAATAGTCTCTATCATACTGGTTAGGGTGTGGCTACTGTTTTTTTTAATAAAAACTCATGTTTTCTCCACTGTTTTAGAAAATAAACACATGATAACATGATAACTCTGTGGATTTGAAGGTGCAGAATGTATATAAATATGACAAATATTTCTTTAGTGTTTAGTGCAGGGGTTCTGGTCTTGAAACTTAAAAGTTAAAATGAAATACCACAGTCCTCTACTGTGTCTGAAAATAAATAAAAGGGGTTTTACAGGCCCCCTTTGCTACATAATTGTCTATACATAATTTTACAGTCTTACACAACTGGCTTTATTCTAGGCGTATTAATGGGTGAGTTCAAATGTGGCTGCCCTGAGGGTCTCTACTTCTGATTCGCTTCCTCGGCCAGAAATAAGAGATCGTTTTTGAAGCGAGCTCATTGTCGCATGCTTACCATTTCTCATAATAGCCAGCTGAAACTGACTGTAAATGACAAACAACCCAACAAAGGATTTGTGTAATGCAGTGCCTTGTCTGGAATCACTATTCTCTACGGTACTTTCGCCACTAAGACCCATTAATTGTGGGGATTGCTTTAATTTTCACCACAGCATTTTATCGTTAGAACGTTTGAAGGACCCTAGCCAGGGCGAGAGATGTGGCTTACACACTTCCCCCTCTACTACACATCTACTTTCCTCTCTTCAACACCACAGAGGTTTCTTTTTTTCTCATTGAGGTGGAAAGTCTATGACTGTTTTTCCCACTATTAAATGTAATGCATTAACAGTGGCATGACTTTAGTGGTATTATTTTGAAATTCGTTCATATTGCATTAGTCCTGTACAGTAAAATGGATTTCAGTATTTGACAAAAAAGTTCTGTTAATTCAAGTATCATACATAGGTAAATATGTCTGATAAAGTCAACAACAACAAATTAAAGCCTTCCTCCACTTAAACACGCATTTTGTTTATTGTTCCATCACTTGAATATTTGACCTTCACAGCAAAGTGGGAAACATTTTGCCCAGTTATTAAAATTTGAAACATCTTTGCAATTCATGGATTCTAGATTTTTTAGTGTTTAGAAGAAGACGTGCTGGAAGAGCTTGACTGAATATTTTTCATAGAAGATATTAATCATTATTCATGTCAAAGTATTTCACATACAACATATCAGTACGGGATCTTTACTCACTGATATGTTACTTACTGTTTCACACGTATAGATCTTCCATTTTTCTGTCAAAAGAAGTCTGCAATTGGTGTTATTGGGTTTTAGTGATTCGGATGTAGTTGTTTTTAGTTTGAATCTGTCTCAAACTAAAAACAACTACATGAGAGATGTGAGATCACAGGTTGCACCAAGCTGCATGGTGGCAGATATATATATATCTAGACTAAGAAATACAAAACCTTAAAGGTGAAATATACGCAGAACAATTGTCTAAAAATGAAAGTTAAATGAAAAAAGACCCTAGGAGAGCCCACGAAGTCTGGTAAGACTGTTAAAGACTGGCCTGAAGTGACACAATCGCCATTGGAACATTTTGTGGTATTTACAGACAAGTATGCAGCACACAGCATCCTGTTTGCAAGCTGGACTACATGCTGCATGTTTGCTTGTGCGTGTGTCTGTGTGTTTCTGTGGAAAGTATCAGCTTCAGTAGTGCTCGCTTCACCTATAAACAGAACAGTAAGGTAGCGGACCTACGACACTGTCTGATTTCACACACCGATAACGCAAGTTGGTGTGTTCATGTAATTCTATGAATGATTAGGAAAATAGATTTAAATAGTCACACAAGTAGAATGCAAGAGCACAGATCATGAACATTAGATTGAATTATATAGAGCAAATGGCATTCTGCAGATCTGGGGTCTTTTAGATTTGGATTACAGATTAAGGCGGATCATTTCTTGGCTCACAAGAGAATTTTATGTACTTGTATGGGAGCTCAAACTGGTAAACAAACACGATGGGGCCAAAAACCAGTGATATTTCAGAGAAAAGTATTCCACCTTGTGCTTCTGCAGAAAGTTTGAAAGTCTGCTGTCTTTCTTTCACAGGAGGAATTTGACCAAACTGTCGTTGCTGTTCAGTCACATGCTGTGGGAGCTAAAGGCCATGTTTCCAGAGGGGCGTTTTCAAGGTGACACCTACAGGGTGACTAAGACAGAAGCCGAGGACTTTTGGAGGCATTCATTTGGCAGCGAGTGAGTGTGGGAAATTTTGGTGCATTTTTATTTATTTATTTATTTTAATTTTTTATTCTTTTGTGTTTTAATTTTTGGTCTGTTTTGTGTATATCCAACCCCACCAAATGTTTATGATGTGTTTCTGACAGGTGTATAGTGCAGTGGAATAGGTTTAAAGAACAGCTGCGAAACGTGCATTCATTTGAGGAGGGGATGGAATCCATGGCTCTGAAATCAACTGTAGACCTCACCTGTAATGATCACATCTCTGTCTTTGAGTTTGACATCTTCACTCGACTGTTTCAGGTGAGGTGGACATTTTGGAAAAGATGCTTATTAGCGATACCAGCAGCCAGTTAGCTGAGCTTAGCATAAAGACTGGAAAAGGGAAAACAGCTAGCCTAGTTCTGTCTAAAAGCGAGAAAATTCGTATTTCATCCCTTTAACATAGGATTAAGTGCCAGATTATTCATTTACTGGAACCACAAACTTCATGGCGTCTCCACTACTTACTATTCATTGCCACGTTGATCAGAAAACAGCATGAACACTGTTTCTGCAACCAAAAAAAAGTTAAATTTGAGGTAATCTCCTCTCCCCTCCCTCTTTTAGCCCTGGAAGTCGCTCATAAGGAACTGGAACCAGCTTGCAGTGACTCATCCAGGCTACATGGCCTTCCTCACCTATGACCAGGTTGTAGCTCGTCTGGAACACTACTCGCACAGACCTGGGAGGTGAGAATGAGGACAGAAAAAGCAAAGTTGATTATGTCAAACATATCCAAAAGTTATAAAAAAGATGTGAAAACTTCATTGAGGAAAGGGTTAATTTAGTACTTTTCTATTTACATTTAGCAAACTGAAGCCTCCCAGCTATTTTCTGTTATTCATACAAACGTGTCCTTCCTGTGTCAGGTACATCTACAGGACATTCTGTAGTTGAACAAAGGGCTTAAAGTGTTATACAGAGCTGTAGCATCAATATTGTGTCAAAAACGAGAGGAATTTAGTAAGATTTTTTTTTTGCACAAATACAGACCAAAAATACTCAGTCTAAGAATTATTGACACTTGAAAAAAGAAGTTTCTAAGTGACTTATCTGCAAACTTCCTAGTCTTGAATTCTCTAAATGCATTTCAGTTTAGTTTTTTTTTTTCTGAATAACTGTTCTGTAATTGTCTCTATTCTTTCTAGCTATATTTTTCGCCTGAGCTGCACAAGAATGGGCCAGTGGGCTATTGGCCACGTGACCATGGAAGGTGGCATCGTCCAGACCATTCCCCAGAACACACCTCTCTACCAGGCACTCATTCAAGGCTTCAAGGAGGGCTGGTTAGGACAAACACATACAGTTCTCTGATGAATTCTACCTTTGTTTGTGTGGTTTTCTCTACGTGCTGAGTGTTTCTGTGCCTGCAGCTACCTGTACCCTGATGGCCGTGATGTGAACCCCGACCTGACGAGCCTGTGTGAACCTGCCCACAGAGGCAAAGTCAAAGTTACAGAAGTAAGCCAGTGCACTTTACACCTGTTTTTCAGTTTTCAAGTGGATTGCCAGCAGCACCTTGAAGCATTACCAAGACAAAGCGCATATCATATCCTGAGATGCTCTCCGTTCTGTCTTGTCTCTCTGACTAACCAACACCGCCACTGCAACGCCAAATAGGAACAGTATGAGATCTACTGTGAGATCGGCAGCACCTTCCAGCTGTGTAAGATCTGCGCAGAGAGGGATAAAGACATTCGAATCCAGCCCTGTGGGCATCTCCTGTGTCAACCCTGTCTCACAGGCTGGCAGGTATGAACCTTCATCCACTCACTGTAAGCTGCCCAAAGTACATGTATCATCATTCAACATCACAGACCGATCTTCAGCTGCACTTTGCTCCAACTGACATGTTAAATTGAGACACACTTCTGCAATTGTGCGTTCAGTGGAGTGAAACTGTCTGGCTAAACTGAATTATTTTTGGAGGAAATGGTTTGGTTGTTGGTCACTGAATCACCATACTGTAACAATGCTGGTTATTTGAATGTGGTTTAGAGTTATGTCAAAAAATAAGCTCTGTGGTTCTCATGCAAACATTTTATTGTACACATTTATTTTATTAGGTTATAATTGTCATATCCCACTTCAGTTTTTCTTGAAGACATGGTATTAGTCAACCTTGCTGAAAACAACCCTGCCATTTTCTGAGGCCACCAAAGAAGCTGTGGATTCACTCCTACACTCTGAAAATCAATTTTGAATCACATATGAGATCATATAGTTTGATATATTGCTGGAAAATCATCACAAGGTGGATTCTGATCCAGTGCATCTTTTCACAAATTCAAGTCATTTATTTATATAGCACCAATTCACAACATATGTAATCTCAAGGCAGTTCACGTCCTAAGTGACAACAGGAGTGAGAAAGACAGTAAATCTGTCACATGCATCCAGAATCACAAACTTAAATTTTAAGGGTTGAAAAAGAAAAGGGCTATGACATGATTCCTTTACACTGATAACAAATATTCTCAGTACTTAACTGTCAAAGGGGGAGTAATATGGGTCCTATAGTCTGTTCATATTAATTTAAATGTAGCACACATGCAAAATGTCATCTAGTAGTCTTTAAAGAAACTGATTACCTTTGAACATTTTAGATGACACCGAGATCCAAAACATCTGTTGGAGAATGAAAATTTAGCTATCATGTGGCCAGAATGTGCCTCAATTTTGCTCTTGCAGTAGGTCTTCCCCAACTTCCTACTTCCTGTTTTAAGCACAGAGTGACAGATAAGATATCCAATCACAATTAAAGTTACTGCTGTCAAATTTTGGATCGATGCTGAATGACTATATCTTTCAGCCAGCTTGACCCCCGTGATATTCAGGAGGTGTTTAAGTCTTTGCACCATGTCCTGACATTTGGCATCAGACTTCCTGTGTGAGCTCAGCCTAACATCCTCCTCAGATTGTATTGGCCACATTTACTTTGAGAGATGTGTGAGAAGGAGAGAGAGAGGTGGTCAAGTAGTAAACTTAGCCTAGATTGTGATCAAGTCAACTTCACCATCAACAGTTAAACTGCAGTACAACTGCGTGTGAAAGTTGTAAATATTTTTTTTTAACTCTGAACGAAAATACAATTTCAAATATATCTGCATACACTTACGACAGAATACAAAACACACCAGCTGGAAAAATTGTTCTCTTCAAAGCAGTGTGAGACACATGAAACAGTTTGAAACAGGCCAAATTATTGTTGTCAAACCTATGGATTTATAACTTATGCAATAGATTTATGCAAAATTAGATAATAATGTAGAGTTTGTAACAATCTTAAAAACCATATCACTGAAAGCAATATCACTGGTCACAAATGCACACGCTATGAAGTGATCATCAGGCAACACGAGGAAACAGAAAGCCTGTACACTGCAGCCATAAAACCGCAATCTGCAGCATTTGTTGAACGTATTTTCCACCTTCTTCTTTTGAAAACTAGTGACCTCTTTGAAGTCAGAGTCAACATATTCTACTAGATGTAGTTCAAATGACATGAAAGCTGTTCTCAAGTCAGTGAGTAACAATGGGTCTTCACATTTGTATGTTTTTTCCATTACTCTGCCCGTGACGGGTTGTTGATAATCATCTAGCAGAAGTCTGCTGGCCACACCTGCCCATACTGTCGCTGCGACATCAGAGGAACAGAGTCCGTCCTCATTGAGCCCTACCTGCCCGGCAGTTTGCAGTGGGAGGAGGAGATTAATAGTGACAGCGAGGATGAGGACCATGAGGACATTGAGCTGGTGGTGAAGGAAATGGCAGCCTTGAAGAAGGTGTGTGAAAATATTTCTAGATTTCCTTTTTCTTTGTTTAATTTTAACCATGCAAACAGATGGAAATGTCATAGAATAGCATTACTTTTTAAGCGACAACTGAATAAGGAAAGTATGGTTTTTTTACCTTGCTGACATGTTTCGACTGCATCTGCAGTCTTCCTCAGAGCATCATCTGATGTGTGAAGAAGACCACAGA
Organism: Amphiprion ocellaris; assembly: GCF_022539595.1. NCBI lineage: Eukaryota > Metazoa > Chordata > Actinopteri > Pomacentridae > Amphiprion > Amphiprion ocellaris. The sequence continues at coordinate 21,456,331 of NC_072774.1, forward strand.
TGCAGTCAAAACATGTCAGCAAGATTAAAAAAAAAAAAAACATACTTTCCTTATTCAGTTGTCGGTTAAGAAGTAATTCTATTCTATTCTATTCTATAATAAGAAATGACAAAATGAACATCATCCAACTAGATGGAAATGTTACTCTGGTGTCCATCACTTTGTTCCAGGCTGAAATCTGTACGTCAGCCTTGGAATGGATGACCAATAAATGACTTTGGTGATATCATACTTTTTCTATTAGTGTTTCTAGCAGGTCGTATTTTTCATGTGCTTTGTAAAATATAAATCATATTGAATGAGTACCATGAAATCTGGTAAAAACATTCTTGACTCCCAAATGATCCTACAAATGTTTTTGATCACCCCATCATTAGGTCAAAATTGAATTTATCCTTTGCCTTTGATTTATAAAATAAATACCTGGAATAGCAATGACATTCCTATCAGTCTTTGTGTTTAGTACCAACCACTATGCCATTTAGAAGCAAAGCAAAGTAAATACAGGTGCCCAAAGCCACTAGCATAACTGTAGACTCTTACTCTTGTTTCTCTTTGTTTGTGTCTGTCTGTAACCCAAGTACGTGTTTATAGTTTCATGTTTTGTCACGTATTTGTGTATTAAAATCCTACTACCTTGTTAGCAACTTGTATCCTCATTCATCCTTCTAGTCTTCTCCTGGCCCCTTAAGAAAAAACTTTTCATAACTGTGTGATTACATTACAGTTCTCAAGTTTGGATTACCAGGTCCCCAGCTCTCACATCAGCGCTCCACCTCTGCCCCCTAAAAACAGCACCCTCCCACGCTGTCCATCTCCCCACGGCCAGTATCAAAAATCTGAAACCAACACAGTGACCAAACACAGCCACTCTCTTTCTGTAAGTTTCCACGAACATTTAAACTATTTGCATATTGTTGCTGTGTTAGGTTTCACAGCTTGGTGAAGTGAAATGTTGATTTTATCCAGTCCTCACAGACACAGAAAGTCTTAAGCAATGCAAATTCATGCGCAGCATTGCAGAGACTGACCTAATGTTTTGGCAATATGTGTAGCAGCTGATGCTGGAACAATCCGTGTGACTTGTTTCCTCTCATCTTGCAGGATCATGGTGGCCATGAAACACGTAGGCACAAACAAGAGACGAAAAGGTGAGACGCTGCTTAATATAGAGTAAAGGGGATGTATTTCTGTTGTTCTCCACCAAGAATTTAAATTTGGCCGTGCTGCTGATGCTTTACTGAGTGATTTCTTGATACCGAAATAAGAATTTTGACATTTTAGCCTCATTTACATTTGCCTGGTGAAACTGGTTCCAATTTTCTTTAAAAGAAATAAGAAATTCTGCCAGGTTACAATAATCTCTGACAACCACGAAAAAGACTGAACATGTCACTATTTAACAGATTTTGCACATTGCAATAACTGCAGATTTTCTTCTGTGAGTTGGTGTCATTTGATATTGTAGTCAGTTAAATTTTTGATGTGAATAAAAATGATCAGTTTTTGCTGATCTAGTTGCTAGTTACATATTCATACATGTGACAAGATATATACATGAACAGTAATCAAAATATTATAAAATATATTTTTCCCTCTTCGCTTAGATGCCAAGGGGAGGCTGCATACAGCAGGGAGGAAGACAACTTAGGCCTGAGACCACGCAATCTATCTCACAGGTTTGATTGACGGCTGTCTCAAGTATTTCATCTGAGTCTTTATGTAGGTAGTGAGGTAATCGACAGGAAATTATATCAGTGGGAAGTTGTTCCGGTTGTTCATGCATAGCAGCTAATTCTCCTTTTTTGCATGTCTCTTTTCCAATTCTGTTTACCAGTGCTGAATACCTCAGAGAAGCACCACTTCCTTCCTCTTCTCAGAAGGGTGTCAACAGTAAGTCATGGCATGTTATACCCTTGTATCCTGAACTGTGTAGGTGTCGAGTTTAGACTGAAACAAAATGAGAGTTTTCTCCAGCATTCAGAGGATCTGATCCTAAGAAATGTATCTTATAAACAACTGCTGTCCCTTCCTATTGAAACCAGTGAAAAAATCTGTACAAATGTACAGCATATTTAAATCAACCGATAAGAATACATGATGCCTAATGAAAGGAGCACAATTTTATTTTTAAATTCAATAATATTTTCAGGACTATGAACCGCATGTTTCTTTTCATGGGTCTTCCTCATTCTGTCATGCAAATGGACATGAATTGAGTTTTCGCTAATGAAATGAACAAAGCCCTCCTGCAACAGTTAACTCCACAGAAATACAGGATTCTTTATTGACTGGATTTGACAGATATGTTATCTTAATAAGCTTTACTTGTGTTACATTTTTTCCTTCTGAAAAATCTGTGCTTCAATGTCATTATGCAAAAGACATTTGTCAGATGTTCATCATATCACAGTAGAAAAACACAGGTGGAACTCATAACACTGGTGATGGTTTCATTTCAGCAATTATTGTAATGCAAGACAGCCATAAATAATGATATTAGTGACACTTTTCTCGGAAAGGTCAGCATTTTTGTTATGAAAAATGACGAATGCACTTTAATTTCTATTCAAATTTTTGTCACTTTTGACTCCATCAATAAGTCATAATAGAACTTTGTCATGGCAGACATATGAGCCCAGACCTAATCTCCACCCAAAGCCCTAAGCATTAAACCCTCACAAATTTAACTGAATCCACCTGGTAAGTGACTGAGTGTAAGACGTTGCCATGGTATGAACAGGAATGAGACCGCACTTTACAATGAATCATGTTTCATGCTATTTGCTGGTTTGGGATATTGTAGTTTAGGTTTTTTTTTTTATTTTCTCCACAGCCAAGGAAAAGCATATTTAGTATTCAACTACAAACAGTTCTGGCTATGAATAGCTAGTAAGAGGTTGGTTGCTCCTTCCAGTCTTGTCTATATTTTTCCTTTCTTTAACACCTCCCCTCCCCTGGTTAAAATCATAGCACCATGAAGTGTGGGTAATTCCCTTACACATAGTCTGCAGAACTGTGAACTCAAAGAAAGTGTGCATGAAGGCCTCGAATTCTCCACAAGAAAGCTGTTGTGTACTTGACAATATAATAGTGCGAAAGCCCTTACACATTTAGCATGAATGCATTTCAAAGTCTGTGAGTCTGTAAGTGTGAGTGCTGAGTTTGGGCCTTTGACTTGTCACAGTAGTGAAAGCACAGATGTATTAACTGGGGCTGCATTCCACTTCCACTTGTGAATATTCATTCATTTGAACAGCTTACATGTATTAGAACTGAGCCTCCATTATTTCCACTTGTACTTCTCCTCTTGTGATAAACCAAAGTGTCTGCTGTGAAAAAGGTCTATTAACTACTAATCTCATGCTGGAAGTCATTCTATCGGAGTAGTGTTATTGTTTATCAAAAACTGAGTATCTTCAAAGCAGAGCCAGAGGAATTATTCAATATTCTTAATGTAACATGCAGTATCTCTTTACACTTTTAGACTGCTGATGTCAATTGTACCTTTTAGAATGGCTTTTTCCTATGATTGTGTAGGTGGAGCAGCCTGGCTTGGACCCTCCAGCCCAGTCAGAGAGAGAAGAAGACATAAGGAGAAGGAGGAAAAGCGAGCAGGGCTCAGAAAAGACAAATATGGCTTGGGAGAGATGACGAGAACAATGTCGTCCTGAGTGACAAACACAATCTGTAATCTAAAAACTGTTCAATAAAGTGAAAAATAATGAAGGATTAAAATATGTATGTTCAAGAAATCAGCCTTCAATGGATATAAAAATAGTTTTTGCTCTCATACTCAACTGTAAATGACCACGTGCCTCCTGCACTGCTGAAAATGAAAAGAGTGGGTGGAACTGACAGAAATTGCCCACTGTGGCCTCCTACAGTTCAGTAATCACACTGCCATTATTCGGACAGTAGGTAAAGTACTAAATCTGAAATAATCTCAAACACTGTCTTCTTTAAAGTTAAAACAGTAACTGAATCTTATTTTTTAAAAGTAGGAATTAAGGAATGGCTTGATATATACAGACAAATGAAATGGGCCAATCACATACCTAGAATTGATATATAGAACTATAGAAAAATTCTACCTCGTCAATTAACCCATTGCATAAACTTGTTCTTGTAAATATGTTCTGTGAGTCCTGTTGTTTCATCAAGCAGTCTTTCAAATATTATATTCAAATAAATAAGTACATTGAGCTTTAGATTTTGTGTGATTTTTTTTTCTCCCATTATGAGCAGTGTGGACAGACAACTGAGAAGTGAATATTTATCAAGAGATTTCATTTCTTTATTTTTTCAGATTTCTGCCACATGTGTGTTGAGTCTGTATATATGAGGGGGAAAAGTTATGCGATCCAAAAGAGACAGGAAAGGCTGAATAAAATAAAGATGTTCAAGAAAAGGCTGGGGGAAAGTTAGAGAAAATAAGAATGCGTGCTAATAAACTACAGTAAATAGAGGGGAATACACTGGGGGAAGGGAGGAGAAACATTTCTTCAGGGATAGGCTGCCAAAGTGTCTTCAATCCAGTAGAGGAACTCGCACACTTTGACGTAGACACCTGGGTATCCGGGCTGAGCACATCCCTGACCCCATGACACCAGGCCGTGAACTTCTCCAACACACACCAGAGGGCTGCCAGAGTCACGCTGACAAACACAGAGAAGAGGAGTGTGAGCGAGGACACATGTAATCGTTCCACACATGCCGAGGTGTGGATAGACTTTTTCTGTTCTTCACAGTTTAGCTTCTGAAAACAAATACTGTAAAACTTACATTGCATGCATCTCTGCCTCCGTCCATGTATCCGGCACAAAACATTCTGCGTGTGATCATGCCAGGATAGGCATTCTCACAAGCCTGATCATCCACCACGGGCACATCCAAACACTGCAGACGGAACGGCATGAACGACTCTGCAACAACCAGAACTCAGAGATTCAGGAGATATATACGTGTATGTTTGCATACACTGGCATGTAGCATATTGAGCATTACACACTTTAGGTGTCACTATTATCAACCCACCTTCGCCATCCGGGGCGATATTTCCCCATCCAGACACAGAGCAAGGGAGCCCTCCCACTGGGCACCCGGTTGGTAATGGGATGGGTGCAACTGACTCAGTCACCTCCACAGGGTGGAAGAGCTTGATCAGCATGATATCATAATCAAGAGTCTGGTAGTCATAACTGCACTCAGAGAAATGCAACATAAGCTTTAGATTATAGCATTTTTCTCTGCGCTGACTGAGTGAAATTAATGAATCAAGTGATCATTAAATAGTGCAAAGGGAACAACACTCTCAGACAGGATGGATCGTTTTGTTAGACTCACTCAGGGTGCCAAATAATGGTGTCGGTCTTCATGAGCTGCTCTGTACCCTCAAACACTCGCACATCATGTTCTCCTAGCATGATCTGCATGGAATAGGGGCTGAGAGAAACACACACACAAAATAATGATAAGGGTGAAGGAAAAAATTCACAAGCTTTTTTTTCATGATTCTGTCATCAACCAAGCAATCAATCTCATTTTCTCCATGATCTTTTAGACTGAACAGATACATCTGGTTATAGATTATAAAGCGTCTGTCTTCCATCAACAGATGCTTTTATTTCTTACCTCAAAGGGAGATATGCCTTAAATCAAGAAAGATTATATAAAAGACCTTTGCAGAAAGACAGAACAATTTGAAAGCAAGCCTTTTTTCCATCAGTGCATACTTACTTGTACCAACAGTGGGCAACAGAGAGCACCCACTGCTTGTTGATGAGCACACCACCACAAAAGTGGTAGCCATAGTTGAGGGAGGCCATGTATGGACGAGAGTGAGGCTCACACTCCTGCCCACCAATGATCCTGCCATCTTCACGGGGAACTGCAACTTTAACACACATTGGAAGGACAAGGAGAGGTCAGTAGCAGAAATGTGTTTCAAACTAATCATTTACCACAACTTTCCATCATGTTTTTAAGATATTTGACATTGCGGTACAGATATATGGCTGAGCATGTGTGTATGTATGTATATGTGTATTTGCATGTATGTATCCCACTACATGTGTGCATTTCTGTGTCTTTACCAGCAGCTCCAACCATCAGCAGCAGAGCCAGCAGTCTCATAGTGTCTGGTGAATGATCAGAAAACACCTGGACGCACCCAGGTTCATATTTATATCCTACCAACCTGCTCTGCTCAGCCTATTCCACCCTCCCCTTGTTCCTGTTTTTGACGATTACATCTGAGTCTTCACACTTTTTATCATAGCCCTTGACACCATGTGAAATCTATTCTCTTATCATGCCTGGCTTACTTTTTTTTTTTTTTACTTACCCACTGCTGCCCCATCACAGTACACCCCCAATGGTTATGTCATCTGTGCAGTTTGTCAAAGTTTCCAGACATTTAACACTTTTTTGTGGTCCCCTTATTGGTCAGTCATTGTTGGCAAACTACAGTATAAAAACTGTGAGGATAATAAAAAACATTTTCTTTCAGGCTTGTACCAATATGAATAATACGGGAAAAAATGAAAAATTACCGCAATAACTGCTGTCAAAACATCTTATTCAAATGTTGGCTAAAGAAATTCAAAACAAGATACATGAATGTGCTGTTGATTTGCTCTGTTTTTAGTTGCCCTTGAGTGAAAGCCAAAGGAGGTGAGAAAGAAACCATCTGTGGGTCTCAGAAGCAGGGAAAAAAAAACCATGCTACATGTGCTATGTTCCCGTTTTTGTGTCTGGTGTCTATCAGTAGTGTTTTAGCTCAAATAAGTGTGCAAAGTCATTGTTTGTTTATTTATTTATTTATTTTTACTAGTATCTAATAACACAGCATGACATGTTGCAGTCATGCTGTATTGGTTTTTTTGTTTGTTTTGTTTTGTGTTTTTTGCTGAAAAGGGACTTACATTTATATCATCTGTGAAAAAGGTTGTGATATTTCTTTGGTGATGTGTATCTTTCTGCACCTGCCACCAAGGCAAATACAAGATATTAAAGTAGAAAATGTCAAAAAAGCCCAGAGTTACATTTTAAGGCCGGGATTGGGGCGGGAGGAACAGTCGAAAGTTTGGAGGTGAGTGGGAAGGTGTGCAGGGGGGAGGGATGCTTGGAAGGTCACAGACAAGTATAAATGCAGTCAAGAGGTCATTCACATCTACTCAGGTTGTAGGGAGGTTGTAGTCAGCCACGAGATGATTGGCCTGATTGTTTTTGTGTTCCTGGGTGCTGCAGGTATAGAACATTTGCAGTGTGTACAAAGGTTTTAGGATAACAGAATGTTAACTATGAAATCTATAACACATTTTGTATTTTCTTTCTGCCACAGCTGCAGCCCCTGTGGATGACAAGATTGTGGGAGGCTACGAGTGTTCACCTCACTCTCAACCCTGGCAGGTGTCTATCAATATCGGCTACCATGACTGCGGCGGCTCCCTAATTAACGACCAGTGGATCATCTCTGCTGCCCACTGCTGGCAAAAGTTTGTATTGCTTTCTTGTGTTCAAACTGTCTGGTTAAGAGAGCTGTAATCATTTTGTCCCTTGTCTCTTTTCCAGCCCATATTCACAGATTGTCATCGTGGGCGACCACCACATCTGGGTTAATGAGGGCACGGAGCAGTTCATGTCGGTGGATGCCATCTACTGGCATGAGAGTTATGATTATCAGACCCTAGACTATGACATCATGTTGATGAAGCTGGTGCACCCTGTCACTGTGAACCAGTACGTCAAACCTATCGCCCTGCCCAAAGCCTGCCCCACACCTGGAGACATGTGCATGGTCTCTGGATGGGGGAACATCTACACTGACCAAGGTGAGTTGCAACAAATATTGACAATGAAAAATGTAAAAAAAAATTTTTTTAAAGTCCCACATTTAGCCAAAAAATGCTAAGATCATAGAAAGAAACAAATGATGACAAATTATTACACTCTCTGCCATAGATTGAACAGAATTTAACAAAAACCTTCAATAAAACACTAAGTGCTGACGTACATTCATTGGTCAGCAGTTATTGTTCTAAAACTAGGTTTACTATAGTTTTTAGGAGGTTTTTTGTTTATTTTTTATGATATATTCCATATATATAGAATGACTAAAGCTATAGTTTAGCTGGAATGTGCTCACTTAATTCCTCACAAAACTAAAAATGATAAAGATCTTGGTGGCTTACCAACTGTTCTCTATCTCTCTCTGCACAATCATTTATGTTTATGTCAGGAGTGGATTTTCAGCTTAATGTAAAACGTTAAGCATGTGTTTGTTCAATCAAGAATCCTTTAACAACAGCTAGAGCATCTATTTATCACTATTTTGAGAAACCAGTTACAGCTGCCATGCAAAAGTGACATTGTGGAGATCTATAGAGGTTCTCTGAAATGCCCACTTCAGGTAAAAATAATGATCCCACTCTGCACTAGGTTTTTTTTTTCTTTCTCGCTCTTATCCGCAGTGTTCAACCCATTTAACCTTCAGTGTGTGGAAGTCCCCATTCTGTCTGACAAGGAATGTGAAGGCTCCTACCCCGGGCAGATCACAGACCGCATGGTGTGTGCTGGATACCTGGAGGGAGGCAAGGATGCTTGTCAGGTATTCACACAGCTCAAGGAAAAAATGTGGCTGGTCTGTGAAAGTGTAAAAATATTTAATGCAACTAGATGAAGAAACGAATAAACTCCTCCATTGTCCCCCCTTTCCTCTCTTCTGCCCAGGGTGACTCTGGTGGCCCTCTTGTGTGTAATGGAGAGCTGCAGGGAATTGTGTCTTGGGGCCAGGGCTGTGCTCAGCCCAACTACCCTGGTGTTTACACCAAAGTCTGCTCTCTGATGCCCTGGATCAATGACATTCTTTCCAGTTACAGCTAGACTGTGATCTCCTATCACAGAACTACATGAGAGAGGGGAGACCAGAGAGAGAGAGAGAGATTGAAATCGAAGGAGACAGCAACAGGAGGTGGTCGTGGGTAGTGTCAGAAAGAAAAAACAGCAGGAGGACAGACAAGAGAGAGCCACAAGGAAAAACAAAGAGACAGAGAGAGAAAAAGAGATGTAAGATGTGAAGGCACTATCAATAAAATCTACCATGTTGTGATGCATCAGTGTGTTTATAACTGTTTGCAATATTGTTGCTGCTCTTAGGAATTTCCTGCAAACTGTATATAACATTTCTGATATTATTCTCAAAACATACCACAGTCAAACAATCACAACTAATATCAGTGGACTACATAAATCCACAACAGCACATTAGTCTGAAAACATCAACACATTTTATATGAATGAGGGTGTTATTAGACTAATGTCACCAAACAGCTACTCCAGAAGAGTTTCATAAAAGCTAGATAAACAAATTGCTGCTCTAATCTGCAATGGCTGCTTGGTGTTCAGTATTGAAGAGCTACATGTATAGTATTAGGTTTCGACAGTGTTTTACTTTTGGTGGAGAACACAAACACTGGCCCATTTTGATTTTCTGTCTCTTCAGTGCAAAAAGCATTAGACATTTGGAAAGGAAGGACTTGGATATTGCACCATCCCATTTATCAATGTCAGTACAGTATGAAAGTCTGAAATGGAGTTAGACTTACACTGAATTTATCCAATGAGTTCCATTCAATACTGAAACTTGGCCCTTCTTTTAATAAAAATCTGGTGGCAGAAACACTCAAAGGGAAAGGACAAAAGCTAACAATTCACAGAAAGGTCTCTCTTGTAATCTGTCAGGGGTTTTGTGGCTTGAAAATCAAGCAATTGAAGATAGTAGACGTATTCCTCCTTCAGTTTTTACATACTTCAAATTCACTGATTTCTACCAATATTTCCCTTTCTTCCTGCAGAGTCTTAAATGAGCAAAATTTAGTGCTAATGCTTGTGTAATCATAAAATCAAAAATGTTGGGGATTCTTGCACAGTTTTGGTTTGGTCATAAGGATCTTCCCCATTTCTGATTCTTTTAGAAGAATGCAATCAGATAAATATGTGATAGTTCCAAAACTTTTGTGGTCAAAAATAGTTAATGATGAATGTGTTTATTATTTAAAAAATAAATCTTATAACTTGCAGGGGAAATTATGAGGAACTGACGTAGCACAAGCTGCTGTTGTTGGTGTCTGTTATATTTTTGATAGCATTCTTTAGAAGAAAAATACATGCAGGTTCTTGTGTCACCGCTCAGATAAACGTCATAAAGCTCAAAAATTCAGCAATTATTTTTAGTCTTCAACAAGAAAATGCCTTGTGTTCATACCCTCGAAAGGGTAGTTGAAGCTGTCAATTGAAAACCTACGTTCAGCAGTCACTTATGGTGAAGTGACGACACGTGTGTTGTTTGACACGTTTCCAGCAAGCAGTTGAACCTCAATGCAATCGATGGACAGTGCAGATACATCTCCCGTCTGTTCTCGACAGAAAGCAAAGACTGCAGCAGCCCAGCGACTGCCCTCTTCAGGATACAAGATACTGAAAGAGATGAGATGATTAAATAGAATATGACAGAAAGACAGATTAGTAAATGAGTGACAATATGTAAAATTTTAAATCGTTTTGCATAGCCATTCATAATTAATTTATTCATAACTCAAACGCAGGGAAATGAATTGGAATTATTAATTGCCAACAAGCACAGAGAACATCCATCTTTTAAGGACTTGTGAGACTTCTGCTGTATAATACAGGAGTAGTAGCAAATCATTCACCGGTCCTTTGAGCTAAAGCGCAAAATTCTCAATATAGTGGCCAAAGAAGAGAATTCAACACTGATTGAAAAATGAGAAAACCGAGGAAGCAGTGATTAATTGCCACTGTGGAGGTGAGCAATACATACAGTGGAGAACAATATGATTTAGACACGATTAACCCTCATGTTTGTGAGACAGTGTTGCTTTGGAAAGGTTGCAGTAGTGGGAGAAGCATTTGAATCCAACATTTCAACTTCTATAACATTTTTCATAAAACTCTTCACATATTCAAACAAGAATTCAATAATATTTGGGATTGAATCTAATCATCGTGTTAAATAAATGCAATTTCCTTAAATTTTTTTTTATGCAGTACAATGGTTAGTCTGGATTATTTTGGTTGTTTTGAACACTACAGTCATCGACAAATGAGAAGATGATAAACTGATCATAGTAATAATTGGAAAAAATGTGCATTTTCCAGAGAATATTTTTTGTTCAACACTGTTAAACTAAAAATGTACCCAAATAATGCAGCACACAGATGGAACATAAAGAAAAAAAGCATGTTAAGCTGCTTGACTGAAGTGGCCTTGGAATGCCCCGGTAACTTGAAGATGCAGACGTAAAAAGGAAGACAACCGGTGTTAAAGCAGCTGGGCAGCGTGTTTTGCAGTTCAAACAGCCAGAATAAAGCTACGCTGAAGTTTTATTTGAATATTTTTATTCTTTGAAAGCAACCTTGACACAGAAACCAGTATGGTTCATCTCAGCACATTCATGGCCATGGGGCACAACACCCTGCAGCTCACTATTGCACACAGTGGAACCACCAGAGTCACCCTGAGAACAGAGTTTATGAAATATAAGTAAGTGTCTGCCCCAGGTATCCCGGTCAGAAAATCGTGCTCGTAATCATTTCATCAAAGCAGGTCAGGCAGGCACTGTTAGACAAAATGGGGATATCGATCTATCTATCTATCTATCTATCTATCTATCTATCTATCTATCTATCTATCTATCTATCTATCTATCTATCTATCTATCTATCTATCTATCTATCTATCTATCTATCTATCTATCTATCTATCTATCTATCTATCTATCTATCTATCTATCTATCTATCTATCTATCTCTGCAGCTATGTGTCAGGAGAGATAAATCAACATGAGTGCAGTGCACCGGAGCATTGACTTGCAATGACAGAGATAGACAGACAGTAGAGCAGTACAGCAATGCAGCAAGTCACTAAATATTTGTCACATTCAGTAGGTTCTTCTAACTGACTCTCACTCAGTGTACACTTATGTCATTTTAAGTTTCTGCACTAATATGTGATTAAATTATTTCATTTAAAGAGGAAAAAACACCTCTAAGTCTTGTCAGAGTCTTTTCTTCACAGATTTTTAGGACAGCTTGTTGAGTCATCTTCTCCTGATAACCAGACTTTTTTTTATCAGTCCCTTCCCTTCTTCAGACACCTTCAATGATTCCCAGCAATTTTTTCTCAATAAATAACATAATGGGTGCTTTGACTACATTACACTTATTTATCAGTTTGATTTGTCTATGAGTGCTTTGTAAATAATTGAATTAGATGATTTTAATGAAAGGACTATTTGTAGACATAATTAAAACTGACATTGTTTTAGGTTATTCTCAGTACAATTTTTGTGATTTTAAAAATCAGAACATGTCATAAAACATTCAGACACATAATTAAGTCACATATCATTGGGAAAAAGGGCAGGGCCATTTGTAAATGATAAAAGCAGGTATTAATTCTGATTTTGAACAGGTATGCCCACATGCAACTTTTTAAAGGCAATTAAAATATAAGCTTAGTGTTAGAATTTTCTAAAATAGATTAAAATATATGAAATAGAATACAGATCTATTAAAAATATGAACCGTTCTCTAATTTATATTACGAAACGTGATGCAGTTTCTATGTTTTCCTGTTTGTTTGTGAAGGACAAATTCTTCATTAGTTATTGGTTTCATTCTAAACTGTTACATACCACAGAGGCATCACATTACAGCATAAGGCAGTGTTTGTGTTTTCACCAGTTTGGGTGTCAAAGTTATTCACACACTCACTGCCTTTCTGCTACTTCCTGAGTTTGGGATAAAGGTTGTCAAACCCTTTTTAGTTTTGGCTCGTTATGATGACAACATTATTATGCAGACATACAACAACAAAAATTCAAGGAAACAAATGGAGGTCAAGTTGAACAATTTTATTGATTGAGATGGAAACTGACTGCACATTGTTCAGAACTCTACAACAATGTGTGGAGTTAGAATGATGGAATAAACGCAGCAGATTAAGATGGTGATAGAAGGATCAGATTTAATAGCTGGCCATGGTGCTCTCCAGCCAGTCGTTGAAGATGCAGACCTGTGAATGGAGTCACAACAAGAGTAGTTAGCACAGACAGCCAGCAGCATATATGATGACATTTTACTGGAAAGAAATCATCTTTCTTTACCTTGGCGTAGACACCAGGGTGGTCCCTCTCGGCACATCCGAAGCCCCAGGACACGACACCCTGCAGCTCATTGTTGCACACAACGGGGCCACCAGAGTCACCCTGACAACAAAGACAAAAACTATTACAATGGATTTCAACAAAAAAAATTGTAAAGTACTATTATGTTATTGTGATGATATCGGTTGAGAAAAAGCCTTTGCATATTTGACGTCTTACATACCTGGCAAGAGTCCTTGCCTCCCTCCAGGTATCCAGCGCAGAACATGGCATCAGTGATCATGCCAGGGTAGGAGTTATTACAGTCGCTGTAAGACAGGATGGGGATCTCCAGGCACTGAAGCTTGTCACCGTCAGCAACTGCACAATGTGAAGCAAAGTATGAATGAACAAGGACTAAAGAAACACGAGAGGAGCCAGATATTGCCATGAAACATTCGGTAACAACCGGCTGCTAAGATGCAGATGTTACTCACGGGAGCTCATGGTGTTGCCCCAGCCAGAGACTCTGCACATGGTGCCAGCGGGAGCGCAGCTCTTGGGCAGAGCCACAGTCTTCACGTACTGGTTGAGGGTGGCGGGCTTGCTCAGCTTGATCAGCATGATGTCATTGTCAAGGTCGTAGGAGCTGTAGTTGGGATGGCGGATGACACGGGAGGAGCTGATGAACTGCTCAGTTCCCTCATTGATTCTGATGTGGTGCTCTCCCAGACGGACCTCAATGCGGCTGAAAGAAATGGAAATACGGAATATTAGTGTAAAAATATTGATATTTGATCGGTGTACCTGTCAGATAATTGAATCAAACCAATAATCGTGGAAAAACATGAGGAATATGCTTACGACTTGTAGCAGTGAGCAGCAGACACAACCCAGTACTCATTGACCAGGGAGCCACCGCAGAAGTGGTAGCCAGAGTTCAGAGACACCTGATGGGGCTCGGAGTGAGGGGTGCACTCATACCCTCCGACGATCTTGTCGTCCTCCAAGGCAACTGAAAGCACACATCAGCAAGCACTTACTTGTTTGCTTCTACTTTCTTACAGCAACAGTGAAACATTGTTTTGTATGGAATTTGTGTTCAAGTCAAAGCCCAAAATGTAATGTATTTTAGAAGCTGATGAATTATAATTATTTTTGGCTCCATGAGATGCTGAAATTATGCTGGATAAAGTTTCTGTCTGGGAGGAAGGCCAACAGCCTGTTAGCAGAGAGGAAGACAATCTGCTCAAACTAAACTTCACACTTACAAGCAGCTCCGATGAGCAGAACGAAGACCAGAGACCTCATGGTTGCTATGTGAACCTGTCGATGAGAGTTCTTCAGCTCAAGTCCTGATTTTATACCCACAGGGAGTGCTGCCTTTGCTTTCTGAGCATCTTGATTGGTCAGTGAGGAGCCAATCTCTGAGGCAGTTTGTTGGAGTTATGTTTGTTGTTTTTTTTCCCCTTCAGAATTAAAAGTGGACGTGTCAGCAAAACATCTAGACAAAGTGTGAACATGGCTACGTTTAGCTCTTACGCACATTTATTTATTCATTACTGAGAAAACCCATTTTGCAGTCATCAACAATCCAATCCAAACAAGTCATTATTTCAAGTAGGTTAAGAGCTTAGAATCAGCTTCTTAAGGATTTCTTAAAGCTTAATATGTCAGTACATCTTTTAATTCTGCAGCCTTGCAATACTTGTTTCAATCCAGTCAATACTCACAGAAAATTTCATTATTTCACTTATGCATAGAAAGTGTTATGTATGAAATTGAAATTATTATAGAGATTTAACACATGTAAGACCTATCAGTGACTACATTGTACTCATTGTAGGGCTGTGCTTTGATAAATCACCCTTTTGTTCAACGTATGAAAATGTATTAATAATAATAAATAATAATATAATTAAACTGTTTGTAAGGAATTGTAACTTTTCCTTGTGCAAAGATTTGAATTCACCTCATACTTGTGGACAGTGGTGTCTGTTTCCCTTGTCAGATTATAACCGCTATACTTAGAGTGTAGCATGTGTGCACAGATATTACAGCTGCATTTTTCTCAGCACCTGTTACCTGAAAACTAAATTTAGATATGAGAGTGAAGGCTGTCTTGAGGAAAAAAAATGTTTTTGTAACTTTTTTTTCCCAGCAAACCCTGTGGGTGTAAAGTAGGCATCATGGAACAACTTAGATCTTTTACCGAAGTAAAGATAAAGTTGGAAAAATGTACTGCTATGGGCAAACTGATCACAGCCAACTTTAAGCCACCTGCATGTTTTAATTCCTTTCTCTCTCACTCCACATCTCTTGTCTAACAAAGCAGGAAACACCCAATAATAAAAAATAAAGTATCAGAAAAAAATACTCTTTATGCAGAATCCTACAAGATGGTATTTTTAATTTTTTGTAGACGTTTGTGCAGAAGTTAGTTTTGTTGTGGGACAAGTTGCCACCTTATCTTTCCTGTTTGTGTATTTTGACCTCATTTACTGTAAATGCACGATTCCAACTTAATGTGGTCTTAAATTTGTTACAATAAATTATATTCAATAAGTGAATCTGGCATGTAACTGTACTTAAATATATAAAATAATTAAATAAATGAAATAAATTAATTAAATGAAGTGTAGTGGAGTCAAAAGTACAATATTGTGAAATGTAATGGAATCTAAGTATAACGTAGCATAACCTGATAAATACTCAATAAATAAATATCGTTATCTAAAAGTTATATTTGAGTACAGTATTTCAGTAAATGTTACATTTTGTCACTGGTAGAAACACTTCACAACAAATTTAAAAAAAAACAACAAAAAACCGTCTTATGTGTATAGTTGTCAAGTTGGTCATGAGTTAATGGTTGAAGAAAATGCCAATGAAATAATAACGAATGAGTAGTGAACACTAAAAAATTTAGAAATCTGCCTGTTTGACAACTTCAGATCTGAACAGATATGTTTCATAACAGTATCACTTCACACTGAGTTTATCCAGATGGAAAGAAATCTATAATCAACCACTTCAGACATTCTCATATTTATAAGGCCACACTGCACTGCTCTTCTGTGTGATGTAAGTAATGGTTTATTGAGAAAAAAATAATAGGTTTTTTTGTTGTTGTTGTTCATTTTTATTTTTGAAACTTTCCCACTCATTTAAGAAACAAAAAATCTGGAAAATAATAAAAAGAGCATTGGCCTGCGACCTGCTGAAAACTGTCATTGATCATCTAAATAAGTCATCAGTGTTACACTTTCTGTATTATTACACAGATAGAGGGAGACGGTTTAATCATTCCTTTCTGATCATTTATTTGTTATACTTTTCACTCCTTCTTCAGCAAAAAAGCACTTCAGCAGTTGAGAGTTGATGCCGTTGAGCTGATGTGGAGGTTGAATGGTGGAGTTAATAGCTGGCCATTGTGGTCAGCAGCCACTCAGTCTGCACACAGACCTAAAAACAGACAGATGTCAGTCAGCATGGAGCAGTGTAGTATTTGTTATGCTTTATTTGAAGAAGTGATGTTACCTTGGAGTAGACACCAGGGTAGTTCCTCTCAGCACATCCAATGCCCCAGGACACAACACCTTGGAGCTCACCATTGCACACAACAGGACCACCAGAGTCAAGCTGAGAGAGAGAGAATCATTATAGTCTAAACCTCTGAACCTCAGACAATGAAATACTTTTGAATATAAAATGGAAGGAACTCCAAATACAACCTATTAAAGAGTTGCTGTTAGAAAAGTAGAGATACATACCTGGCAGGCGTCCTTGCCTCCCTCCAGATATCCAGCACAGAACATTGTATAGTCGATCATGCCCGGGTAGGAATTGTGACAGTCTTCATCAGACAAGATGGGGATGTTCAGGCACTGGAGCCTGTGACGATCAACAGCTGTAGCAAGTACATTGTGCAGTAGAAATGTTAGAAATCGTAGATTGAATTTTCACAATCAAAGTTCTTTTGAAATAATAGGTTTCAAAGAAATCTAACTCACAGGAGCTCATGGTGACGCCCCAGCCAGAGACTCTGCACATGGTGCCAACAGAGGCACAGCTGCTGGGCAGAGCCACAGGCTGCACGTACTGGTTGAGGGTGGCAGGCTTGCCCAGCTTGATCAGCATGATGTCATGCTCAAGGGTGTAGACTTTGTAGTCGGGGTGTGGGATGACATAGGAAGAACTGATGAACTGCTCAGTACCTTCGGTGATTCCAATGTGATGCTCTCCCAGACGCACCTCAAAACGACTGGCAGAGAAAGAAAATGTTAAAAGAAAAAAGTTTGTTTTACATTTTTCATGTTTGTTTCCCAGTCAGAGGAATAAATGTGGAATAACAATATGCAGAATGTACTTACGACTTGTAGCAGTGAGCAGCAGACACAACCCAGTACTCATTGACCAGGGAGCCACCGCAGGAGTGGTAGCTCCCTGAGTTCAGAGACACCTGATGGGGCTCGGAGTGAGGGGTGCACTCATACCCTCCGACGATCTTATCGTCGTCCGTGGCAACTGAATAAAGCAGGCAGAAAAAAAATATATTAGTTTGCTGCAATGTAGTACATACAAAATCAGTAACAAAGCATGAAAGGCATCCTCCTCTTGAAGAACTCACAAGCAGCTCCAATGAGCAGAATAAAGACCAAAGACTTCATGGTTGCAATGGGAACCTGTCAATTCCCCTGAATCCCTGCTTTATATTTATATCAGGCTGCCTGATAACCACTGAAATCAAAAAAAACAAAAAAATAAAACTTGATAGCGAGGGAGTGACCACCAGATGTAGATGGTTCATTCCAACAGACAATGTTCAGCCAAGTATAGCTGGAACAGATGGATTATTCTCATAACACCTTTACTCAAGGTCAAATTACCCATCAGTATGAGAGGAGTCAGCCAGCGATACCAGATGTAAGTTCAAGAACTTGCAGCAAGGATCATAGTCACATAATCGACATATATCTTAGTGAAATTAATCAAATCCATTCAGAAATAAAATTTAAAAACATTCTGAATAATCAGTTTCTGGACCAGTTACACTGAAGCCCAGTGTAAACTTCTAACTGCTATGCGACATTAAGAAGTTACCTTCAACTATTAGACATCTATAATAGTGTAAAACTATCTTTTAAAAAAAGAAAACGTGACCACTAAATCCTTCTAAACTCTTCATTCTTTAATCAATTATAGTACTGTAATGAAAGCCATGCCTGCGCGATTCAAACATATTTGTCATGTCAAATTCCAGATTTGAGGAATTGTCTTAAGAAAAGTTGGGAAAATTTTAACCCCCACTTAGCGTTTGTAAAAAATAAACATTAAAAAACAGTTTATATTGTCACAAAATTCAGTTGTAACCAAATTTACTTAACTAGTGTGCAGTGTTGTTAATGATTAAAGCTACTCTCAAAAAGGGATCTAATTTTACACTGTTTCACTTTCACATAGTCATGTAAGCTAGTTCTTCATTAAATACTCTATGATGTACTATAATGTTATTAAATGCAGATCTAGATTGCTTTTCAAATAGCATATAATAAATGATAATAATTAACGCTTTTGTCGACAGCATCTTCAGTGGGTGACAGTTCATCATTCATTACAGTACTATAATTGATTAAAGAATGAAGAGTTTAGAAGGATTTAGTGGTCACGTTTTCTTTTTTTAAAAGATAGTTTTACACTATTATAGATGTCTAATAGTTGAAGGTAACTTCTTAATGTCGCATAGCAGTTAGAAGTTTACACTGGGCTTCAGTGTAACTGGTCCAGAAACTGATTATTCAGAATGTTTTTAAATTTCATTTCTGAATGGATTTGATTAATTTCACTAAGATATATGTCGATTATGTGACTATGATCCTTGCTGCAAGTTCTTGAACTTACATCTGGTATCGCTGGCTGACTCCTCTCATACTGATGGGTAATTTGACCTTGAGTAAAGGTGTTATGAGAATAATCCATCTGTTCCAGCTATACTTGGCTGAACATTGTCTGTTGGAATGAACCATCTACATCTGGTGGTCACTCCCTCGCTATCAAGTTTTATTTTTTTGTTTTTTTTGATTTCAGTGGTTATCAGGCAGCCTGATATAAATATAAAGCAGGGATTCAGGGGAATTGACAGGTTCCCATTGCAACCATGAAGTCTTTGGTCTTTATTCTGCTCATTGGAGCTGCTTGTGAGTTCTTCAAGAGGAGGATGCCTTTCATGCTTTGTTACTGATTTTGTATGTACTACATTGCAGCAAACTAATATATTTTTTTTCTGCCTGCTTTATTCAGTTGCCACGGACGACGATAAGATCGTCGGAGGGTATGAGTGCACCCCTCACTCCGAGCCCCATCAGGTGTCTCTGAACTCAGGGAGCTACCACTCCTGCGGTGGCTCCCTGGTCAATGAGTACTGGGTTGTGTCTGCTGCTCACTGCTACAAGTCGTAAGTACATTCTGCATATTGTTATTCCACATTTATTCCTCTGACTGGGAAACAAACATGAAAAATGTAAAACAAACTTTTTTCTTTTAACATTTTCTTTCTCTGCCAGTCGTTTTGAGGTGCGTCTGGGAGAGCATCACATTGGAATCACCGAAGGTACTGAGCAGTTCATCAGTTCTTCCTATGTCATCCCACACCCCGACTACAAAGTCTACACCCTTGAGCATGACATCATGCTGATCAAGCTGGGCAAGCCTGCCACCCTCAACCAGTACGTGCAGCCTGTGGCTCTGCCCAGCAGCTGTGCCTCTGTTGGCACCATGTGCAGAGTCTCTGGCTGGGGCGTCACCATGAGCTCCTGTGAGTTAGATTTCTTTGAAACCTATTATTTCAAAAGAACTTTGATTGTGAAAATTCAATCTACGATTTCTAACATTTCTACTGCACAATGTACTTGCTACAGCTGTTGATCGTCACAGGCTCCAGTGCCTGAACATCCCCATCTTGTCTGATGAAGACTGTCACAATTCCTACCCGGGCATGATCGACTATACAATGTTCTGTGCTGGATATCTGGAGGGAGGCAAGGACGCCTGCCAGGTATGTATCTCTACTTTTCTAACAGCAACTCTTTAATAGGTTGTATTTGGAGTTCCTTCCATTTTATATTCAAAAGTATTTCATTGTCTGAGGTTCAGAGGTTTAGACTATAATGATTCTCTCTCTCTCAGCTTGACTCTGGTGGTCCTGTTGTGTGCAATGGTGAGCTCCAAGGTGTTGTGTCCTGGGGCATTGGATGTGCTGAGAGGAACTACCCTGGTGTCTACTCCAAGGTAACATCACTGCTTCAAATAAAGCATAACAAATACTACACTGCTCCATGCTGACTGACATCTGTCTGTTTTTAGGTCTGTGTGCAGACTGAGTGGCTGCTGACCACAATGGCCAGCTATTAACTCCACCATTCAACCTCCACATCAGCTCAACGGCATCAACTCTCAACTGCTGAAGTGCTTTTTTGCTGAAGAAGGAGTGAAAAGTATAACAAATAAATGATCAGAAAGGAATGATTAAACCGTCTCCCTCTATCTGTGTAATAATACAGAAAGTGTAACACTGATGACTTATTTAGATGATCAATGACAGTTTTCAGCAGGTCGCAGGCCAATGCTCTTTTTATTATTTTCCAGATTTTTTGTTTCTTAAATGAGTGGGAAAGTTTCAAAATTAAAAATGAACAACAACAACAAAAATAACTATTATTTTTTTCTCAATAAATCATTACTTACATCACACAGAAGAGCAGTGCAGTGTGGCCTTATAAATATGAGAATGTCTGAAGTGGTTGATTATAGATTTCTTTCCATCTGGATAAACTCAGTGTGAAGTGATACTGTTATGAAACATATCTGTTCAGATCTGAAGTTGTCAAACAGGCAGATTTCTAAATTTTTTAGTGTTCACTACTCATTCGTTATTATTTCATTGGCATTTTCTTCAACCATTAACTCATGACCAACTTGACAACTATACACATAAGACGGTTTTTTGTTGTTTTTTTTTAAATTTGTTGTGAAGTGTTTCTACCAGTGACAAAATGTAACATTTACTGAAATACTGTACTCAAATATAACTTTTAGATAACGATATTTATTTATTGAGTATTTATCAGGTTATGCTACGTTATACTTAGATTCCATTACATTTCACAATATTGTACTTTTGACTCCACTACACTTCATTTAATTAATTTATTTCATTTATTTAATTATTTTATATATTTAAGTACAGTTACATGCCAGATTCACTTATTGAATATAATTTATTGTAACAAATTTAAGACCACATTAAGTTGGAATCGTGCATTTACAGTAAATGAGGTCAAAATACACAAACAGGAAAGATAAGGTGGCAACTTGTCCCACAACAAAACTAACTTCTGCACAAACGTCTACAAAAAATTAAAAATACCATCTTGTAGGATTCTGCATAAAGAGTATTTTTTTCTGATACTTTATTTTTTATTATTGGGTGTTTCCTGCTTTGTTAGACAAGAGATGTGGAGTGAGAGAGAAAGGAATTAAAACATGCAGGTGGCTTAAAGTTGGCTGTGATCAGTTTGCCCATAGCAGTACATTTTTCCAACTTTATCTTTACTTCGGTAAAAGATCTAAGTTGTTCCATGATGCCTACTTTACACCCACAGGGTTTGCTGGGAAAAAAAAGTTACAAAAACATTTTTTTTCCTCAAGACAGCCTTCACTCTCATATCTAAATTTAGTTTTCAGGTAACAGGTGCTGAGAAAAATGCAGCTGTAATATCTGTGCACACATGCTACACTCTAAGTATAGCGGTTATAATCTGACAAGGGAAACAGACACCACTGTCCACAAGTATGAGGTGAATTCAAATCTTTGCACAAGGAAAAGTTACAATTCCTTACAAACAGTTTAATTATATTATTATTTATTATTATTAATACATTTTCATACGTTGAACAAAAGGGTGATTTATCGAAGCACAGCCCTACAATGAGTACAATGTAGTCACTGATAGGTCTTACATGTGTTAAATCTCTATAATAATTTCAATTTCATACATAACACTTTCTATGCATAAGTGAAATAATGAAATTTTCTGTGAGTATTGACTGGATTGAAACAAGTATTGCAAGGCTGCAGAATTAAAAGATGTACTGACATATTAAGCTTTAAGAAATCCTTAAGAAGCTGATTCTAAGCTCTTAACCTACTTGAAATAATGACTTGTTTGGATTGGATTGTTGATGACTGCAAAATGGGTTTTCTCAGTAATGAATAAATAAATGTGCGTAAGAGCTAAACGTAGCCATGTTCACACTTTGTCTAGATGTTTTGCTGACACGTCCACTTTTAATTCTGAAGGGGAAAAAAAACAACAATCATAACTCCAACAAACCGCCTCAGAGATTGGCTCCTCACTGACCAATCAAGATGCTCAGAAAGCAAAGGCAGCACTCCCTGTGGGTATAAAATCAGGACTTGAGCTGAAGAACTCTCATCGACAGGTTCACATAGCAACCATGAGGTCTCTGGTCTTCGTTCTGCTCATCGGAGCTGCTTGTAAGTGTGAAGTTTAGTTTGAGCAGATTGTCTTCCTCTCTGCTAACAGGCTGTTGGCCTTCCTCCCAGACAGAAACTTTATCCAGCATAATTTCAGCATCTCATGGAGCCAAAAATAATTATAATTCATCAGCTTCTAAAATACATTACATTTTGGGCTTTGACTTGAACACAAATTCCATACAAAACAATGTTTCACTGTTGCTGTAAGAAAGTAGAAGCAAACAAGTAAGTGCTTGCTGATGTGTGCTTTCAGTTGCCTTGGAGGACGACAAGATCGTCGGAGGGTATGAGTGCACCCCTCACTCCGAGCCCCATCAGGTGTCTCTGAACTCTGGCTACCACTTCTGCGGTGGCTCCCTGGTCAATGAGTACTGGGTTGTGTCTGCTGCTCACTGCTACAAGTCGTAAGCATATTCCTCATGTTTTTCCACGATTATTGGTTTGATTCAATTATCTGACAGGTACACCGATCAAATATCAATATTTTTACACTAATATTCCGTATTTCCATTTCTTTCAGCCGCATTGAGGTCCGTCTGGGAGAGCACCACATCAGAATCAATGAGGGAACTGAGCAGTTCATCAGCTCCTCCCGTGTCATCCGCCATCCCAACTACAGCTCCTACGACCTTGACAATGACATCATGCTGATCAAGCTGAGCAAGCCCGCCACCCTCAACCAGTACGTGAAGACTGTGGCTCTGCCCAAGAGCTGCGCTCCCGCTGGCACCATGTGCAGAGTCTCTGGCTGGGGCAACACCATGAGCTCCCGTGAGTAACATCTGCATCTTAGCAGCCGGTTGTTACCGAATGTTTCATGGCAATATCTGGCTCCTCTCGTGTTTCTTTAGTCCTTGTTCATTCATACTTTGCTTCACATTGTGCAGTTGCTGACGGTGACAAGCTTCAGTGCCTGGAGATCCCCATCCTGTCTTACAGCGACTGTAATAACTCCTACCCTGGCATGATCACTGATGCCATGTTCTGCGCTGGATACCTGGAGGGAGGCAAGGACTCTTGCCAGGTATGTAAGACGTCAAATATGCAAAGGCTTTTTCTCAACCGATATCATCACAATAACATAATAGTACTTTACAATTTTTTTTGTTGAAATCCATTGTAATAGTTTTTGTCTTTGTTGTCAGGGTGACTCTGGTGGCCCCGTTGTGTGCAACAATGAGCTGCAGGGTGTCGTGTCCTGGGGCTTCGGATGTGCCGAGAGGGACCACCCTGGTGTCTACGCCAAGGTAAAGAAAGATGATTTCTTTCCAGTAAAATGTCATCATATATGCTGCTGGCTGTCTGTGCTAACTACTCTTGTTGTGACTCCATTCACAGGTCTGCATCTTCAACGACTGGCTGGAGAGCACCATGGCCAGCTATTAAATCTGATCCTTCTATCACCATCTTAATCTGCTGCATTTATTCCATCATTCTAACTCCACACATTGTTGTAGAGTTCTGAACAATGTGCAGTCAGTTTCCATCTCAATCAATAAAATTGTTCAACTTGACCTCCATTTGTTTCCTTGAATTTTTGTTGTTGTATGTCTGCATAATAATGTTGTCATCATAACGAGCCAAAACTAAAAAGGGTTTGACAACCTTTATCCCAAACTCAGGAAGTAGCAGAAAGGCAGTGAGTGTGTGAATAACTTTGACACCCAAACTGGTGAAAACACAAACACTGCCTTATGCTGTAATGTGATGCCTCTGTGGTATGTAACAGTTTAGAATGAAACCAATAACTAATGAAGAATTTGTCCTTCACAAACAAACAGGGAATCATAGAAGCTGCATAATATACTTTATTTTGTAACATAAAATTGTAATATAAATTTGCTTTTTCATAGATACAGTTGTTAACATAAGTTTTAGATTTCTAAAACTTCCCTTCGGATGGGTTTAGAATGAATATTCATATATTCATTTGAATGAATATCTGCTTCCATCATCTAGAAATAGCACTGTCCTTTTTCCAAATGACACGTGAGGTTATTAAGCGTCATTTGGAGGGTCCGTGTACGGATCTGGTAATTGGATTTTCCGTTCTGAAACGGGTATTGAAAAACAAAAAACGAGTGGTTATTTGATTTTCGTTTTAAAATACAAAAATTAAAATTGAAATACAAGGCGTTTTTCCTTTTCATGATCAAAAAGGGATATACGATTTAAAAAAAAAAAACAAAAAAAAACGCTTGGATTTCTGTTTTATATTTAGGATAACAGGAAAGTAAAATCAGTAAGAGACAGAAACGGAAAAAGGTCAGTTTTTTCATTTTCTGAGACCGGAAGTGGTCATCAGCAAGTGTGGGGCCAAACAGAGTGCATAGACCGTATATACATTTTTTGTCGTTAGTTTTCATGGTCAAAATGAGAGATCAGGTGGCCGATCTTAAAATAAATCAATATTGACTTTTTTTATAGAGCGTTAAAGTTTTGCAAAGCCAGGGGGCGGGGCTACTTGGATGACAGTCCGGTCTGGAATGATTGACAGGTCCTATGGAGGAGGCAGCAGAGACTCTGCTCTCCTCGTTTGGATTAATTCTGATATAACAACTGTTGGTTTATTTATCGGTGCAGCAGCAGAACATTTTCCACAGACAGTTTTCCTGCCCGTTGGCTCGTTTTAACGAGTTTTCTACCTTCGGCTGATTCTACCAGCAGACACTGAAAGGACTCTGATAGTTCAGTAAGTAAATGTTTATTTTCGTATCGGTGCCGCTTTTAATGCAATTTATATGCAGCTTTAGTGTCAGATAGAATGTGTGCCATGCACTGTATGGTTCAAGGACCAGTCGGGAGTAATATCGGCTCACCAGCTTTAATGAAGAACGTGCATACAGACATGTGCGACTCTCTTAATACACTTCCGGATTAACCGTCTTAGTGCGCATGCTCATCCCAGAACCCACAACACTTCAGCCCTATAACTCACTGTGCATTACACAACATTAACTACAGTCACTCTTTACATTACATGCACTCCAGATGTTGGTGGAGTTTGTTTCAGTGTGTGTTGACCAGAGAAGAAAGTTAGCATAGTAAATATTAGCTTTAATGTTAGCGATGCTGAGCTAGCTGCTCAGTCGTAGCCTGATTAAAGCTAACGTAGCATCAAGCTAATGTGTTGAGTTTCATGTAAACAGCTGAAGTGTGTTTTGTTCCTGTAATGTGGTTCATTGAGTTCATAAAACTTTGGCTGGTTGACATTAATGTAACGTTCAGGAAACTTAAATGTGATTAAAACAGTAACGTTAACGTTCTAGTTGTCAGTAATCAGCTTTAATTTGACGCTAAAACAGACTCTGATAGTTTTAAATGACATCAGTTTCATTAATTTGTTGAAAATTGTCTCATTTGTTGTTGTGATGTTGCTGCTGATTCATTAAAACCAGATGATCCATGTTGAAGATACGTTTAGTTCTAGTATCAGAAGCACAAGAAGGAAAATGGAAGTTTAGTTCTGCTACATCAAAGATTTCAGGATTAAAATAACTAAATGAGTCTTTATGCCTCAAACTTTATTTTTACAATAAAGAAATAATGAAATAATCACAGATAATACAAATATAAATAGCAGAGAAAACCTGAGAGAATAATTTCCTGAAAAGTCTGTGAAGGAAAAGCAGCTTTTTATCCTGAAAGATCAGAATCCGCTCCAACATCTGCATCTGACAGCATCAAGTCAACCAGAAAGAAAAGAAAAAAGAAAATGACTTCTTTCTGATCACATCTGTTCCGCTGCTCACATTCTGCTGCTGCTCACATTCTTCACATTCATAGTCCACTTTTAAAAGTTCAGCAGACAGGTGCTCTGCTTTGGAGTGTGACGATGTCGTCGGTGATGTGGAGAGTGAAGTTTCCGTTTCACCCACAGCGTGCTTTAGGGCAGCCGGGTCGGACTTGATGTTTGAAATACTGACCGACAGCTCAGATTTAACTGTCTGTAGTTCTGTTTTGATGGGTGTTAAACTTTCACTCAAAGCCGCCAGGAGCTGGGTCTTTAAAATAACCACCGTCTCGTTACAGAGTGAAAGTAGCAGTTCCTCCTTAAGGTCAGAGATTGCAGCATCTGAGGGCCTCTTCAAAAGAAGATGTAGTTGATGAAGGCATTCTGGAGCAGGACCAGAAAGACTACGACCAAGCAGCCTTGAGATCTTAGGCAGCATCTCCCTCAGGTGGGTGTCAACGGTGTTCACGGTCAGGTCTATGGTAATCCTGTCAAAAAACAAAACAGAAAAAAATCTAGATTATAAATCAACATGTAACCAAAGCACTCTGTGTATAACGCCATAGTATAGGATGTAGTTCAGAAAATTTCAAAGTATAGTATACTTTTCAAGAATAACATAGTATGGCCTGTAGTTCATAGTATAGCTTGGCAAAAAAAAACCCCAACAGATTATTATGTGGTTCAAAAAGTGCAAAATGATAGAATGTTGTACGGTGGCCGAGAGGTGCAAACCAAATTTACATAATGCAAAACACTTTTACAAAGCTTGAGACAAATTTACATTTAGGAAAACATTTTTACATATCATAAAACAAAATTACAAGTTCTGAAACAAATTTACATTTTGGAAAAAAAAAATGTACAACATGCAAAACACATTTACAACCTCCAAGACAAATTTACAAGTGACGAAACACTTTTACATATCCAAAAACAATTTTACAAATTAAATTTAACCGGAAAGGGAATGTCCCAACTCCAGTGTTGAACCCGAAGTGATAACGAGGAGCGGCTAATGCGGCTTTTGGTTGTTGTTGATGGTGAACCAAGATGGACAACGAGCGGGTGATATGTTCCCCACAAAACGGGCAAAACATCACCTGCTCGGTGTCCATCTTGGTTCACCATCAACAACAACCAAAAGTTGCATTAGCCGCTCCTCGTTATCACTTCCGGTTCAACACCGGAGTTGGGACATTCCCTTTCCGGTTAAATTTAATTTGTAAAATTGTTTTTGGATTTGTAAAAGTGTTTTGTCGCTTGTAAATTTGTCTTGGAGGTTCTAAATGTGTTTTGCATCTTGTACATTTTTTTTTCTAAAATGTAAATTTGTTTCAGAACTTGTAATTTTGTTTTATGATATGTAAAAATGTTTTCCTAAATGTAAATTTGTCTCAAGCTTTGTAAAAGTGTTTTGCATTATGTAAATTTGGTTTGCACCTCTCGGCCACCGTAATGTTGCCTAAAATTGTCATGTATGATATGTGGTTCAAAAAATGTCGTAGTGCAGTATATTGTCAAAATAGTATGTTATTCAAGAAAACATAAGAGTATAATATGTCATCTAAAAAATGCCATAGAATAATATTTCATTGCACAAGTAAAAGTATAGTAATTTTTAAAGCTGTTCAAATTCTTATATGTTGCTAAAAACAACAAAAAACCTAAAACAAAAAAGTCATAGTAATATTTCAATTTAAAAAGCCTATAGTATACAGTGTCACCCAACAAACGTCATAGTATAGCATGTCGCTCAAAAAACGTCATAGTATGGCCTTTGGTCCAAAAAACGTCATAGTATAGCATGTCGCTCTAAAAACGTCATAGTGTAGCATGTCGCTCTAAAAACATTATAGTATAGCATGTCACTCTAAAAACGTCTTTGTATAGCAGGTCGTCCAAAAAACGTCATTGTATAGCATATTGCTCTAAAAACGTCATAGTATAGCATGTCGCTCTTAAAAAGTCATAGTATAGCATGTCGCTCTTAAAACGTCATCATATAGCATGTCGCTCTTGAAACGTCATAGAATAGCATGTTACTCTAAAAACGTCAGAGTATAGCATGTCGCTCTTAAAAGGTCATAGTGTAGCATGTCGCTCTAAAAATGTCATAGTGTAGCATGTCACCCAAAAAAAGTCATAGTATAGCATGATGTTCAACAAACGTCATAGTATAGCATGTCATTCTAAAAACGTCATAGTATAGCATGTCGCTTTCAAAACATCATGGTATAGCATGTCACTCTAAAATTGTCATCATATAGCATGTCACTTCAAAAACGTCATGGTATAGCATGTCGCTCAAAAAAAGTCATAGTATAGCATGTGGCTCCAGAAACGTCATAGTATAGCATGTCGCTTTAAAAACGTCATTGTATAGCATGTCGCCCCAAAAACATCATAGTATAGCATGACGTTCAACAAACGTCATAGTATAGCATGTCACTCTAAAAACGTCATTGTATAACATGTCGCTTTAAAAACATCATAGTATAGCATGACACTCTAAAAGCATCATAGTATAGCCTTTGGTCTAAAAACGTCATAGTATAACATGTCGCTTTAAAAAAGTCATACTATAGCATGCCGCCCAAAAAACGTCATTGTATAGCATGTTGCTCTAAACATGTCATAGTATAGCATGTGGCTCAAAAAACGTCATCGTATAGCATGTCGCTCTAAAAACGTCATAGTATAGCATGTCGCTCTGAAAATGTCATAGTATAGCATTTCGCTGAAAAAACGTTATAGTATAGCCTTTGGTCCAAAAAACGTCATTGTATAGCATGACGCCCCAAAAACATCATAGTATAGCATGTCGCTCTAAATTTGTCATTGTATAGCATGTCACTCTAAAAACATCATAGTGTAGCATGTCGCTCTAAAAATGTCATAGTGTAGCATGTCACCCAAAAAATGTCATAGTATAGCATGTCACTTTAAAAACGTCATAGTATAGCATGTCGCTTTAAAAACGCCATAGTATAGCATGTCGCTTAAAAAATGTTATAGTCTAGCCTTTGGTCCAAAAAACGTCATAGTATAGCATGTCATCCAAAAAACGTCATCATATCGCATGTCGCTCTAAAAACGTCATAGTATAGCATGTCGCGCTGAAAACGTCATAGTATAGCATGTTGCGCTAAAAACGTCATACTACAGCATGTCGCTCAAAAAACGTAATTGTATAGCATGTCTCCCAAAAAACGTCATTGCATAGCATGTTGCTCTAAAAATGTCATAGTAGAGCATGTGGCTCAAAAAACGTCATGGTATAGCATGTCGTCCAAAAAACGTCATTGTATAGCATGTCGCCCAAAAAACATCATAGTATAGCATGTCACTCTAAAATTGTCATCGTATAGCATGTCGCTCTAAAAACGTCATAGTATAGCATGTCGCTTTAAAAACGTCATATTATAGCATGTCCCTCAAAAAACGTCATAGTATAGCATGTGGCTCCAGAAACGTTATAGTATAACATGTCGCCCAAAAAATGTCATAGTATAGCATGTGGCTCAAAAAACGTCATAGTATAGCATGTGGCTCCAGAAACGTCATAGTATAGCATGTCACTCTAAAAACGTCATTGTATAGCCTGTCGCCCAAAAAACATCATAGTATAGCATGTCACTCTAAAAACATCATTGTATAGCCTTTGGTCTAAAAATGTCATAGTATAGCATGTCGCTTTAAAAACGTCATACTATAGCATGTCGCTCAAAAAACGTCATTGTATAGCATGTCGCCCAAAAAACGTCATTGTATAGCATGTTGCTCTAAAAACGTCATTGTATAGCATGTCGCCCAAAAAACGTCATAGTATAGCATGTCGCTCTAAATTTGTCATAGAATAGCATGTCACTCTAAAAACATCATTGAATAGCCTTTGGTCAAAAAACGTCATAGTATAGCATGTCGCCCAAAAAACGTCATAGTATAGCATGTCACTTTAAAATTGTCATATTATAGCATGTCACTCTAAAGATGTCATAGTATAGCATGTCACTCTAAAGATGTCATAGTATAGCCTTATGTCTAAAAACATCATAGTATAGCATGTCCCTTTAAAAGCGTCATAGTATAGCATGTCGCTCAAAAAACGTTATAGTATAGCATGTGGCTCGAAAAATGTCATAGTAAGCATGTCGCCTGGAAAACGTCATAGTATAGCCTTTGGTCCAAAAAACGTCATAGCATAGCATGTCATCCAAAAAACATCATAGTATAGCATGTCAT
Organism: Amphiprion ocellaris; assembly: GCF_022539595.1. Taxonomy (NCBI): domain Eukaryota; kingdom Metazoa; phylum Chordata; class Actinopteri; family Pomacentridae; genus Amphiprion; species Amphiprion ocellaris. The sequence goes on from NC_072774.1 coordinate 21,487,037, forward strand.
CTAAAAAACGTCATAGTATAGCATGTCGCTCAAAAATGTCATAGTATAGCATGTGACTCTAAAAGTGTCATAGTATTGCATGTCGCTCTAAAAACGTCGTAGTATACTGCGTCGCCAAAAAAATATCATAGTATAGCATGTCGCTCTAAAAATGTCAGCGTGTAGCATGTCGTCCAAAAAACGTCATAGCATAGTATGTCGATCTAAAAACGTCATAGTATAGCATGTGGCTCAGAAAATGTCATAGTATAGCATGTCGCTCTAAAAACTTCGTAGTATAGCCTTTGGTCCACAAAGCATTGTTTTGTCCCGGCTGTCTGAAGTAGGTGAGGAGCAACACAAAAACAGTCCAAACGCTGGTTTCCAGAGGGTTAGACGAGTATTTATTTGAAAGAGGAAGTTTACAACAACACAACATGTGAGGGGGTTAAAAGCAAATGGGTGTTAATAAAATAAAAATAAATAAACAGAACTAAAAGTGAACTTCATGTTGACATTGATGGGCATTCCAACCAGGAACAATGTAAAAGATAATACGAAAAAAAACTCTTCCTGTTCACCTCTTCAAGCCCCAAAACACACCGCAGTTGCACTCTAAACTAAAACTAACAATGGGTTCCCTGTTTTCCTTTTTGAACAATTCAAAGGTCCCTCTCTATCTCCCCACACATCCACCAACCACTGGAACACATCTCCAAAGTTCTGCCGGGCCAGCTCAGCTTCCCCTCAGAAGAAGTGCCACCACCTGCCAGATGAAGGAGCCTTTTGACAGGCAGCTGGCATCGTGATTGGACTGTACTTTGGTCTGTTCCAATCCAGCTTCAGCTCCAGAGACGGCAGGCGGGACGAGTCAACGGAGGCCGGGTGGACGAAGGCATGCAGCTGAGTACAATCCAGAAAACAACAGAGGAGGAGTGCAGCGTATGTCTCTTAGAAAACATCATAGTATAGCCTTTGGTATGAAAAAACGCCATCATATACATTGTATATTGTACAAATAACAAGTCAAAGGAAAGAGACATACATTGTAGAATTGTAGTAATTGTGGGCTGACTGATTTACTGATTGTCAGTATTTTATTTTTTACTGATTTACAGTAATAAATCCATTTAAAAATGGCGCTACTTTGGCTCTGAACCTTAATCTACCTGTGGTTGCTCTGTCTACTGGAGTGATTTGATTGGTTATACGTCACGATTAAAACTCCTTTAACTTAACATCTGTAAACAAAACAAAAATGTATCAACCAAGTGTTCTGTTAGAGTTTGTGTTCTTCTAAGTTTAACTCCCAAGATTTTAAATACTTTCATTTACTGCAAATGAATATCTACTCCAAATGTCTCAGTAATAATCATTATCAGCCTTAAAAACCCACAAAACACCCCTCTATACTTGACCACACTTAGTACAGTCCGGTTCCCCCTTCTATAAATCTTCTTGGAATCATCCACTTCCTGTTTGTCAAAGTGGCCTTCTACCTGGACAGGTTTTGTTGGAGCTCATGCAGCAAACATTTTGGGTAACTGCACTTTAATATGGATGGATGACACTGAATTAGAGTCTGTTTTAATGAGACTGAGTTAAGATGTGTAGCTCTGTCATTAAATAGGAAATTATTTCTCAGAATTCACAGAGAAAAGTCTGAAATGTTTGCTAGGTTAGTGTCCCACATGTTCTTTGGCTCAGCTAAAGCTAACTCTCTCCAACTTCTGGATCTCTTGAGTTGCTTGTTGTTAAAATATCTTGCTAGAGGTGCTGAAGCTCAGAAAGTCTGAGATGTTTGTTCAAAATAAGCTCATTCTCAAGTCTTATCTGAACTGTCCTCTTTTGTTTGAACTTTCCCTAAACTTAGGAATTAATGACAGAGCAGCACATCCAGACTCAGTCTCATTTATGTAGAGATTAAACTTCAGTGTCATTCATTGATGTTAAAGTGCAGTTTTTCAAATGTTTGTTGCACATGCTCCTGACTAAACCAGTCCAGGTGGAAGATGATGTGAAGAGAAAGCTCCAGAGAATGAATATCACACATTTACGTTGGAAATAAATGTCCTTTAATCAGACATTGTCACGCAAAAGTTGGATTTCCCTTTAATGATGTTCAAATCTTTGTTGAGTGTTTTGTTGATGTTGGTTTCTAAATGTTTTTTGACACTCGGCCCCAAAGATTAAAACCTTTTACGGCTCACAAGCTGCAACAATTCACACATTATCAACTATCTTTCTGACAAAACTAAGATAAAAAGTGAAAAACTGCCTGATTCCTGTATCATGAATGTAAATCTTTTTGGTTTTTATGACAGTCAACTGAATATATTTGGGTTTGACGTTTTATAAACCAAAACAAGAAATGAATTACTGGAGAAAACAATCAACAGATTAACAAAGAAAATGTGTTTTCCAACATATATGGCTGAATTACTCTAACATTACAAGATACATACAATTTTAATTCAGTTTTATTTATATAACGCCAAATACAGGTCAAATTGTCTCAAGACGCTTTATTTTTATATTTTTTTGTCATATTTAAAATATGACAAAGTAAGAAATTCAAACCTCTTGACCCAATTTATTATTTGGTTTTGAAGAGACTAATGGACAATTAAAATAACTTTCTCCACTAAAACTAATAAACATGAGGTCAAATAGAAGGAACAGTTTTAAATACTGCAGTCCCACGACGACAAGAATAAAGTTTGTCAACAAAAACTAAATCTGCTGGTGGATTCCATTAAAGTCCCAATAAATGATAATAAAGTGTGAAACTAAAAGTTTGTGGTGCTAAAAATCTCCAAGTAAAAATATGAAGTTGAACATCTGGATGGAGGTTGATAAAAGTTGACCTCCCTTCATTTCTCTGGAGCGACTCCATGGATTTTATGGATGGTGGTTAAAGACCTGCTCTTCTAGTCGTCTTCCTTCTAGTCGCTGTAAAAAGTCACTCCATCCTGGCCGACTTCAGCACCTCTTCATGACAACTTGTTCTGCCTCAGACCTGGTGGAAACTCCAGAAACTCGGGAAAACCCGTGGAGACTCGAAGAACTCGTGGAGACTCGAAGAACTCGTCGGGCGGGGGAAGGTGTGGTGGGTGGTGGAGGGAGGTGGGGGAGTAGAGGGGGGAGGCCACCACCCACCTCCCCGCCTACTCTCCGCCCTGACTCCACCCAGACTCCGCCTTGGCTCCGCCCATGTGGTCACTTCAGGAACTGCGATGCCAAAGGGACGACGAATTTATTTCTTTGTATCTGATCTGTAGCTCAGTGAGTTAAGGATTTGCCTATGGAGCTGCAGGTCGCTGGTTCAAGACCAGACAGTTCTTAAACTTTTCTCAAAATCCTAACAAAGACAAAGAAAGAAAAGGCCGGTGGTGGACTTGAACCTGCGACCTTCCAGTCGGTAGTCCTCTTCTTATCCTCCTGAGCTACTCGCTCAGATACAAATTCTTCTTTTTTTTGCGCATTTATCATCTATTTTTTGTCGTTTTCGAGTTTTTTTTTAACTCGACTCTCGACTCGACCGTTTTTCTCAGGAGGTTGGACTTCAGCCTTTGTGCTGGAGGGTTGAACCCTCAGTTCCAAGACTTTCCAAAGCCTCCACACCTCCCGAGTCCTCAGGACCTGAGCTTTCACACAGTCTGAGGGCTGAAATGTTCCAAGTCCCACAGTAGTTCTCTGTTAGATTTAACTTTCACACAGTCCAAGGACTGATATCTTCTAAGTTCCTGAGTAGTTCTCTGTTAGTTTGAACCTTCAGACAGTCTGAGGACTGGAGTTTTAAAAGTTTCTCAGTACTTCTCTGTTAGTTTGAACCTTCAGACACTCTGAGGACTGAAGTTTTAAAAGTTTCTCAGTACTTCTCTGTTAGTTTGAACTTTGTGGTTAACAGAAGCCTTAAAACTTGTGACCATGAGTCTTGATTTCACATTTAGACCATCCATCTGAGTTCTTCTCAGACCTTCACCTGTGGGTTTTTTAGAAATCCTCAACAAACTTTGATTCTCTTCACTGAACAGTAAAGTTTGTGGAGATCAGAAGGTAACATTAGTTTGATAAATGCCTTCAACTACTAGTAGACTTTATCTGGAAAGCAGTTTTCTGAAATGAGCACTTAGTAAATCTGTCTACAATCAAACCAAGAACATAGAAAGAGGAAATGTTTGAAGAAACAACTTGATGTTTTAATTTCAGACTAGAAAACGCTTCAAGTCATTTATCTGTTTTTGCTCTTTTTGATCGTTTTATTGTCTCTTCTGTTTAATTTGATCTTCTAAAGTCTAACTGGTGTCTTTTGAAATGTTTTGTCTTTAGTTTGATTCTTCTTAAATATTTAGTTTTGCTCTTTTCTCACCTTTTATTCTTTTCTAATGTCTGATTTGATTTCCAAATGTTTTGTCTTTTTAATGTTTAATTGTTTTTTCAAATGTTTTATCGGCTTGTTTGAATTTTTTATTTCTTTTCCAATATTTAATTTTTTGATTAAATCTTTAAGGTTTTTCTTTTTAAATGTTTTACCACCTTTTAATGTTTAATTTTCTTTTTAAATGCTTCATTGTATTTTCTGTTTAATTGCCTATTTGAAGTTTTATTGTCTTTAAGATGTAATTTTCTAATTAAGCATTACATTTTTTAATTAAATGTTTTGTCTTTTTAAAGGTTTAATAATCTAATTAAATGTTTTGTATTTTTTTAACTGTTTAATATTCTTCTTGTTTAATTGTATTTTTTAACTGTTTAATACTCTTCTTGTTTAATTGTATTTTTTAAATGTGTAATTATCGAAAATATTTTATCTGTAATTTTTAATATTTGTATTTTAAAAATTTTGTTTAATTTCATAGTTACATGTATTGTATCTTGTTTAATTATCTAATTCGATATTTTGTCTGTTTAATATAGTTAAACATTAAATACAATTAAATGATATAATTACACATTTAAAAAATACAATTAAACAAGAAGAATATTAAACAGCTAAAAAAATACTTTTTAATAAAACTTTTAAAAACTTTTATTGTATTAAATTTTTTTCCCTTTAATTGCTTTTTGATATGTAGTTTATTTCTTTAATCTTCTTTTTCTGTCAAGATTTTAACCTTAAAAATGAAATAAACCCTTAAATCACAATGAAAATACTTCTGTTGTCACAATCATGAGTTAGTCAATTATTCACTTTATCAATTCAACTTTATTTGTTTAGCACCTTTCACACATGACAAAACTAAACAAGCAAAGAGAAAAAACTATGCTAAAACTATGATTCAAACTCAAAAACATTTTTTAAAAAAAGATTTAACATGGTAATAAAATATGTTCTGTCCAGGGGATGGAGGGACTTTATTGAAGTCTTCTTGGGCTCACATGTGAAATCATTTAAAATATAAACTTGATATTCAGTCTAAGGAAACTGCAGAGCAACAGAAGAACCAACAATATCTCCTGTTTTCTCCTTTAATGAGTCGACTCTTCTTGTGCTTTCAGACCAAAGAACTACAGACTCTTCACAACCTGTTAAAACTCTTGGTACAGGACCTCACCACACGGGTCAACAAGGTTTCTGTCTCATTTCTACTCTGAAGCTCACCTTCTCCTGCTCAAACTGCTGACAAATGTTTCTGCTGCTCTAAAGTCTGGTCTCCAGAACTTCCTAAAAACTCTCAAAGTCTCTTCTGCTGCAGGTTGCTTTGTAGAACTGTTGCAGAAAACCTCACTAAACCACATGGAGAGGCCTCAAGATAGTCGTCCAAATGAAACCGTACAAAAACAAAACTAACACAACCCAAACGCTAAAGTCTCCTGCAGCCTACCAGAGAACCTCTGAGAACAGAGAATCAGGACAGGAACTCTTACCTTCTGGACAACCAGCGTTGCTTCACAAACAAGAATACAGAATGTGTCTGACCAAAAACCTCTGAAGACTCACTACAGCCAAGATAAAGACACAACTCAGCTGCACCAAACCCACTAATCACTGCATACATTAGCACCATGTGCTAACTGTGGCTAAAGAACCACATTTACCAAGACAACTATCCAGTACAAAACCCTAAAACACACCAAGAAACACATTAAAGCCTATTTTACTGCTGGAAGCTGCAAGCCAATGCCTAAAGAACAAACTAAAGCAATGAAGCCAAACCCGGTTCAGTGGGAAGAGAAGCAGAGGAAATGTTTGTCTGCAGCTAAACAAAGCAGGAAGACACTGAGCTGCTCAGGTGTTCCTGATAACACCAAGCTGCTCAGGTGTTCCTGATAACACCAAGCAGCCACCTGGACAGCCAATAGGAACACAGCTTACTGGAAGTCCAGAGGGCTGGGTTAGTGAAGGAAATTTAGTTTAAAGTTGAAGCAGAAAGTTAACAAAGAAAGTTGAAAACCACCTTCTGATACCTGAAATCTCTGAGTTTTCACACAAAGAACACCTGAACATGTCAAACTGGTTTCATAGTAGAACCATCATTGTAAAAACGTCATAGTATGGTGTGTTGCTCAAAAACATTACGACCCAGCTGTCTAGGGTCGCCGAGGAGCAACACAAAAACAGGACAAACGCTGGTTTCCAGGGGGTTAGGAGGCTATTTATTTGAAAGAGTACGTTTACAACAACACAACATGTGAGCAGAAAAATCACAATCTGTCTTCAGTTCAGCTGAAAATATTAGTTTTTGTCTTTTTTATTGACCAAACTTTTCAGGAAGTAGATGAAGAATAATTAAAGTTCCCATGTAGAAGTCCAACTTATTTTGGATCCTTGTGGAGAGTTTAATCTTAGAGTTTGTACAGCTGTTGAGTTTTTAGTCACATGGATTATTTTGACATTTAATAACCGAGTCCTGAAATAAAATGACAGTTGTGGATTTCTGTCATTTAGTCTGGACTAAACAAATAACAGCAGCATAAATCTCAAACGTCATTATGAGGAGTCTGGATTGAGGTTTCTCACTTGAATATGAAATTTAGGTTGGTTTAAAGGAATATTCCACTTACAAGGTCCTCACACATCCACCTTAAAGGAACATTCCACCAGAAATCCTTGGACATGCACCTAAAATGTTGGTTTAACCGAGTATTCCATCCAAAATCCTCAGAGACTTGAGGGGCTGGTTAAAAGGAATATTCCACCTAAACCCTCAAATATAGACCCAAAAGGGTGGTTTAGAAAAAATCCTTCAATGTAGACCAAAAAAGTTAGTATGCAGGACTATTCCACCTGAAATGTAGACCTGAGAAGTTGGTTTGGAAGAATATACCATCCTAAACATCCTTACATGTAGACTAAAAGATGGTTTGGAAGAATATTCCACCTAAAATCCTCCAATGTAGACCTAAAAGGCGAGTTTAATGGTATATTCCACCTAAAATTCACTACTGTAGACCTTGGAGGTTGGTCTGATGGTATATTCCACCCAACATCCTTTAACATAAACTTAAAAAGTTCGTTCAAAGGAATATTCCACCTAAAATCCTTCAATATAGAGCAAAAATTCTTGGTGTAAAGGATGGTTTGGAGTAATATTCTACTCTAAAATCTTCCAACGTAGACCTAAAAGGTTGATCTGATGGTATATTCTACCCAACATCCTGGAACATTTACCTAAAAGGTTGGTTTAATGATATATTCCCAGAAGAACCCTTGAGCATTGGGCTTAATGGTATATTCCACCCAAAATACCAAGAAGTCAGCGTAAAGGAAATGTAGACCCAAAAGGATTGTTTAAAGGAATATTTAAATGATTATTTTCATTATTCAATAATCTGTTATCAGTCAGAACCCTGGCAAACTTATTGTCATCAGTTTTTTCAGTGGAAGTCACAAATAAAGGAGCTCTTGGTTTTTCCCAGCGTTACCGAGTCCAAAGCTGCTGTTTCAACACAGACACGTTCACATGCATCCACAAACCTCTCAGCACTCAAACACCCACAGACAGGAGGCCGGCTGGACCGAGGCTCGGCGGCGTCCTCAGACCCACGAGTCGGGGAGTCGTTGAACTTGTTGGTCTGGTTTGAAGGCCTCCATGTGGTCCAGTAGAAGTCCACGTAGTCGGTGTTGGCTTTGAACCACAGCGACTGGCCGCCATCAGGTGGACCGTTTCGTCCTCGTAGGGCTCCTCCTGTAGCCTTGAGGGGACCACAGGAACATTCAGTAGCTGTTGGAGTTCTTCCTGTCAGGCTCATGGTAGAACGGCTCTGAAGTATCTTGGACTTGTCTTATCTGGAACAATCTAAGAGCCTAAACTGTTAACAGTGGTGTAAAGAAGCAAACACACAGGCATAGATTAGGACTCAAACTAGATTTATTTTAGAAAACAAATCAACTTAGAGCCATTTGTTCACACGTGGCTGAATAGGAGGCCGTCCAATCAGATTCGAGGTCTTCACTCTGTAATAGTGATGGTGAGATAAAGCCTCATGGGGTATTGAACCACTTGAGCCAATTGGTTCGAGAAACGGTTCATTTCTTGAAGCTTCATGAGCACACAAAGCCACCTACTGGCCAGGTGTATAATCACAGGCAGCTGTATCTGAACCACATAATGTCTGATGCACTGAATTTTTATCGGTTATGGCTGTTGGGAATGAATATGAAATACAAGAAAATGTATGACCAAATAATTTCTGTAGATAAATTCTCATGTGTAGAATAAAATATATTTTCATGTATTCTGTGTGTGTAAATTTTCCCCAGAATGGTAGTATCATATAATGTGGCAGGTTGTGTAATGTTTTTCTGTCACTTTAAGAAAATGCCATGGCCTTAAGCATACAGAGGACAGTGAAAGTGTGGAACTAGGAAGATTGTACTGAATATGCTGTGTAACTTGGACAACAATGCACAGGAAAGGGGACATTTTATTCTTTTCATTCAGAAATAACAGTTTCTCAACAGTTTTTTGGTTTTAAATGATTCCTTTTTTGACACACACACACACACACACACACACACACACACACACACACACACACACACACACACACACACACACACACACACACACACACACACACACACACACACACACACACACACACACACACACACACACACACACACACACACACACACACACACACACACACACACACACACACACACACACACACACTAAACACCTCACCTTTGAATAAATACAGTTCTTGATAACTAAAGCAAAATGAGTCTGTAATAATGTTAGATTCAGCTTACCTGATGAGAAATTATCAAATCGAAATGTTCCCACACAGGGGAAATCCTCCTCTTCCTAGCTGGCTCCTTCCTAAAACCCATCCTTCTCACTCTCCTAAATCTCCAAACTATCTTTCTACTCTCTAAACTCTCCAAACTATATCAACACTCTCCAAACTCTAGTACTCAAGCTATTCAAACTCTTAACTGACCGCAACTCTCTATCAAAAACCCACATTTTGAACGGAGCCTGAGGGGTTTATGTTGCTGTCAAACCTCACGGCAAAATCTGAACCACTTTCCGAAGCAGTTACGTGGTTCAGCCAGACAGCGAGGCTTCGGACGTCATCATTTTGGCTCCTCCCCTGAATGAAGCAAGCCTCGATACGCGATTCGTGGAAACGCCCCCTCCATTACTCGGCACATGCTTCGAAGCCTCGGCATGTCTCCTAACATCACTACTCTGTAGGTTGTTTGTTTGTTTGGTGAGACCCTTGGACCTCCATCAGCTGACGTGGATGTTTGATGGTCTTCCTCTCTAGTGCCAGATGATTCATCCATGAATTCAGCAGCTACAGACTGAAATGAAGCTCATGCTGCCGTTATTGAATTCCTGTTCCAGATCAAATGTTCAGAGCTCACCTTGAATGCAGCCGTCTGCTGTCTGATAGTTTTTCTCATTGTAGTCTTCAATAAAGTCTTTTTCCTCATGTCAGGATGTGGTGAGACTCTTTCTCAGTCTCTGCAGACGTCCCTCATTGTGCATCTCCAGAGAAGAAACAGAAAAACTGGTCACTGCTTCAGCATCACAAACGCTCTCCAGCATTGAGAGTGTTTTAGGAATTCATTCATTGTGTTGTGAACTTTGAAGGAGCAGAAACTTTACAGCTGCCAAAGATATGAGCTCCAATTCTGGATGTTTTAGGAAATGAAGTTCATCAAATGAACACTTGATTTTTGCTGATAACTCTCATTAAATTACTGAAGACATCCAACATAAAAACCTGTAAACTCTCAGGCAGCTTTTGTTAAAGTTTGTCTATAATTCTATCATCATGTTCTGGAACCAGGACTCTGCAGAAGTTCCTTCAATCAGATACTTGTGTGTTTCTATTTAAGGCCTCAGGTTTGAACGTACAGCAGAGGATTAGAAAGGAGTGATTTTAATATTTAACTCAGTCCAGTAAATGTTTGGAGTAAAAATGATTAAAATTTTGATTTAGATAGATTTGTGTCAAATAATATTGTGGAGTCTCACTTAAATATCTCCAAATGAATTCAGTGTATTTACATTTTATAGAATATTTGATTTCTTAATCTCAACACTGTAGGGTCTGACCCTAAATATTATAATAATGATGTAAATTTAAATATCTTAGTACAGAGTCATAAACTTTAATCAGCTAAACTTGCATAATAAATATCACTGTACAATCTTAACCTGAACATTCATATTATTGAGGTAAATTTACATAAATCATGATATTCTAGAGTCTTAACTGGAATATTTCTAACATTAATCTTTTTGTATTGTGCTGATAAACAACAATAACCCGACTTTCAGATAATATTTGCTGTCTGTGATTGTGAGACTAAATTCCTCCACATTCTGGAACTGGACTGAATTTCCCAAAATGAAAACATGGACAGAATTTAACACTCATGTATCCATGGCAACGCTAACATTTCTGCTTCTTACCAAAGTTCACAACACAAGTAAAGATTTTAATGTAAAACTTCAGGGATGACTGCTGACCATCAGTATTCTGATCAATACTTCATGATCAATATCAGGACAGATGTTACAACTCCAGCTGTTGCATTAGACTGCAGTTATTCACAGAGAAATTAAAACATCACATTCCTCATAAAAACTAGATGGGACTTTTATTAAATAAAGTGTTGGTGAATAAACAGTGTAAAAAGTGCAAAGCAGCTCCATTAAATCAGGAGATGTGAGACTTCCACAGCATGGATCACCATCTGCTGTGTTGATTCATAGCTGAATGTCAGAATGAACTGAGATAGAAAAGCTGCTTTGAGCTGCAACATTACGGTCTGACAATCCAACACCAACACAGTTTTCATCTGGTTGTTTTGCTCCAACATGCTGTGAAGTTCAGTTTTTACCTGAATCAATACAGAGATTCTATTTCCAACCAAGACTGGAATAAAAATTAGAATGTTATGAGGTTATTAATGCAACTAAATCCTTTCAGATGGAAGGATTTACTTCGAAGTTCTAATTCAAGTTTCAGTTGGAGCACATTCCATTCACAAAATAAAACAGCGATACCTTCATAGCAACATTTAATAAACCTAAAGCTTCCCTGTTGGCTCATTGGTGGAGTTTGTTACTGAGCATCTGAACCTTAAATCCAGTGAGACGACCATCTTCAGTCGAGGCCAGTCAGAGAACTTCAAGACCTTCCATTGGCTGGACCAGATGTGGCATCATCTCCCTCTGAACATCTGGATGACAGGAGAAAAGACAGAAATCAAACACAGATCACAGAAGTACAATTTATTCACTTTCATCATTTTATAAAAGTAGCATGAACTTTATTAAAACTTGACAACATCAGTAATGAAAGTAAATGTTTTTATCTCATGTTGAAGCTAAATTTAAAGTCAATTTACAGTTTATCCTGAGAGGAGTGAGAATGGAGCTTTTCTTTCCTTTTTAGAATATTCCCTCAAAATATTCTGTTTATTATTGGCTTTAGAAGCATTTTTCTTTACTTATTTATTTTTAGATACCTCAGACTGATGCACTTTGCTGGTTTGCAGATAATTTCATGTACAATGACAATAAAGATCTTCTATTATAACATATTTTGCTAAAACAAGAACTGCAAACCTTCTCAACCATCTCTCAGGCTGCAAAATTCCAACTGCAACCAAGAATTATCTGATGTAGTTATTATTATAATCTTTATTGAACCAGCCCTGGAATTAATAAAAATCTGTATATGGATGATTTTCTCTGATGGGACCACTATGGAAGCCGTAGTAACAATTAACTATCCTTTGAAGGGAAAGATTGGGTCTTCATTCAGGTGGATTAAAAAAATGCTCTCCCTTAAAAAATAACCCCAAAAACAAACAAAAAACTGCATACAATTAAGTAAATCTCTTCTGCACTGCACACATACTACACTTTTGTATAACTCTGGATGTCAGAGTAAAGGCAGACAGATCGACCGATCAGCCACAACATTCTGACCACTGACAGCTGAAGAGAACAACATCCATCATCTTGTTCTAATGTGACGTTCTGCTGGGAAACCTTGACATTCATGTGGATGTTTGACATGTACCACCACCTAAACACTGCAGGACAAACAACCCCCTAGTCTCCATGGCAACAGCAGTCCTTGATGCCAGCTGCCTCCCTCAGCAGGACAAACTAAAACTCCTCAGGAGTGGTCCGAGGAACACGACAGAGCTAAGCTGTTCACCTGGGTTCCACACTCCCCACATCCAGATCTGATTGAGCATCTGTGGGATGGTCCAGGATCAGCCTGGTCTAGGTAGGACCCACCCTGCAACCCACAGGATCCACAGAATCCACAGGACATCCCCAGAGGTTCTGATGAACCACTGGGTCAGAGGAGTTTTAGCAGCATAAAGGGACCAACACAGTATTAGTCAGGTGGTCAGAATGTTATACTGTTATATTGTCATGCTGATTATATGATCAGTAAATGTTACCATCAATTATAACGTCCACATTGATCAGGAAAAAAAACCCAATTATCAGTTCATTCAGAAACTGTGGGGTTAAACCTAAAAACACAGACCTCAACAGCAGTTTGTTTCAAAGCAGAACACCAGCTGGTTTTCACTAAAGAAGCTTTCAAAGCAACAATTAAATGACAGTTTTGTTCTCATTAAGTTCAGAGTCAGCCAAAATAATGTACACACATCAGGAAAAGAAAAACTTTTATAAATATTTCATTTGTATAAGTACTTCTACACATATAGATACCTCTTTCTAAGTTTGATCAAATCATGATAACTCTGTGTCCTGTTGTACGATGTTTTCCCAACAGATGGCGCTACCCTCATGAATGGAGCATCAACAAGTGACGTCTACAACACAACAGAAATGTCTGGAAGCCAGTGGCCACCACTTTGAGCACCTCTTGTAATTGTAGAGGCCAAAGATAACTTTTATTAATCTTGTGATGTCTGAATAAATTTGGTATTGAAATATTTATGCAAGTTTTTCTTTTCCTGATGTGTATAAACATTATTTTGGCTAACTCTGTATAATGGGTTTCTGACAGGTCACCAGGCAACATCTTTTTATAATAATGACAAACATACCTGCATTCTACAGGAGTGATTTTCCTCATGTGCAGGTAAAGATGTGAGGAGCTTAGAGATGACAGGAGCAGGAGTCATCCTCACTAATTCAGCTTCCACCTCGAAACACAAAGACCACAAACACACTGATATACTCTCAAACGTTCAACCTCACAGCCTCAAAATATCTGTTTAGGAAGTGTTGTGTTTCCAAATTCTGCAGAAAGCATTGACAGACATTCTCTTACAAGGTTGTGTAAAAAGCAGCCTGTCCTCTGAGCTACTGAGAAATCTTCTTGAACAAAGTTTCTACGTGTAAATCAGCTCAACAAAAACTAAAGCCTCAGTCAGAGATAACAGGTATCACAAATTATAAACAACGTTCTTTGTTAACTCAGACTTTCTGCTTCAACCTCACATAAAAAGGGAAGTTTAACTCGTCAGGTGACTGAAAATGAACGGCTTGTGCAGTTCTAGATCCAAAAGTAGGATGTTTCAACTCATGTTTTGCTACAAATAAATGTAATAGTAAATAAATACAATGGCTGGTTGTTAGTTTTTTATTCACTATTAATGTCACTTTATATACTGGATTGAACTTGAGCAGTGGAAGAGAGAAGGAATTTAAGGAAATTATGGAGATTCAGAGGTAATGTTGCGCAATGTTAAGTTAAGCGTTGTTTAATTCAAACCAGCTGAATGTTAAACTTCAGTGCAGCTGAACGGGTTTCAGTTAACCTTAAAGTGAAATAACTTTTTTAAAAGCTAAAATACACAGTAGAGAAATATAGGTTGAGAAGTTCATTCTAATAATGACAGCTGCGGCAGCAACTAACACAGGTGTTCAGCGGTAAGTTAGCCACCTGTGTTAATTAGCCCGCTAGCTAACTTAGCCGCTTAGCAAACTAACGCGTCCGGACCAACTGCTCAAACACGACAAAACACAACTCTTCACAAGTCGCTGACTTAACGTACAACAAAACAACGCTACTGGTTAGAAGTATTTATCTTCTTACCGTGTTTTACTCCAAAAACAAGATCAACAGCAGCCAAAGATGCTACCAGACCTGCCGACCATAGATAAACACAGACTAGATACGCTAGCGCGCTGTCTTCTATATTATCTACGGTCTGACCAATCACTGCTCTCTGGCTCCGCCCTCTGAGAATCTTGTTGTCGTTTGGCTCCACACTTGCTGATGACCACTTCCGGTCTCAGAAAATGAAAAAACGGACCTTTTTTCGTTTCTGTCTCTTACTGATTTTATTTATTTGTTATTCTAAATATAAAATGAAAATCAAAGCAGTTTTAAAATTTTGCATATCCCTTTTTGATCATGAAAAGGAAAAACGCCTTGTATTTCAATTTTAATTTTTGTATTTTAAAACGAAGATCAAATAACCACTCGTTTTTTGTTTTTCAATACCCGTTTCAGAACGGAAAATCCAATTGCCAGATAAATACACGGACCTTGGAGCTATGTATTGGCACTATCTCAGTGTGCCCCATGTCTTTGATAGATATTTGTGACTCTTAAAATCTTTTTATTTTTTATTTATTCCAGTGACAATGACCCAAAATCATATCAAATATAATCAGGTCTGCAAACAACCCATTATGTCTATAGAATCACTTCATTTTATTTATTTATTTATTTTTTGTGAGTAACTGAGCAGTGGGCCTCACAAGAACACGATACAACAAGATGTTGTAGAAACCCACAGAGAAAATACCCACAACTGACTAAACTGAAAATGAGATGCCCTCTGTTTTAATATGAAAAAAAAATCTTCATATGACAGTAAAACACTAAAGACTTCAACTGGTCAAATAGTAGTGCAATATGTGACAGCAAACTGAGTGAGAGTCAATAAGAACCCCATTTAATGTGACAAATACTTATTGACTTCCTCTCCGCTTTCTAATGTCATCTAATGTAGCAATAAATTCTGCTGGTACTTGCCATTTCTACGGCCTGACCATTTCAATTTGAAGCATTTATTATTATTACTACTATAAGAGAACCTTCCTAACAGCTTTCAGTTATGAAAGTAAGACTCGTACAATGTGCCTGTCTGTGAGAGAACCTCCACCTGGAACAGCAGCTGGTCAAGGTCAGGATGTTCATTACAACCTGTACTAAACATACTGTACTGTACTCAAACTCAGCAAGCGTGTCAGTGGATCAAACAAACATCACACTCGTAGTTTCTATATGAATATTTGTGATAGAAATGAGCAAAATTCCCAGTAGCATGATTAAGCCCATAAACACCTACTTTGACAGAATTTTTTAGTAAGGGTGCCAACGTTTTCCTGTCAGAACTCTTTGAGGTTTTGGATTGGTCTGCAGCAGCAGGGGTGTGTTTTGCCCATTAGCATAAGCTAAAGCAGTCGATAAAAGCCTTGTTCGAGTTCAGTTAAATACTTTGCAGCGCCGTTTCCCATTCAGCAATCATGAGGTTTCTGTTCTTTGCACTGCTCTTGAGAGCTGCGTGTAAGTATGAACCATGTTTAGAAGGCATTAACATTCAGAAATGATTTGAGAATTTCTCAGTGTGGGAAATGTTATGCCTTCCAGACAGAATATACAAAAGATACAATATTGTGGGCATGCAAAATAACATTTTTGTACAGAGGCTACTCCTTGTTTGTAAAGATACAGTATATATATATATATATATATTTTTTTTTTTTCCAGTTGCCACAGAAGATGACAAAATTGTTGGAGGGAATGAGTGCACACCTCATTCTCAGCCCCATCAGGTGTCTCTGAACTCTGGCTACCACTTCTGTGGCGGCTCCCTTGTCAACGAATACTGGGTTGTGTCTGCTGCTCACTGCTACAAATCGTGGGTGCTTAAACGTCATCCAAAAATACTAGTCTTGCAAGTTATCAAATTCTGATGTTCATTCTCACACACAACTTCTGCTTTTCTTTCAGCAAAATGGACATTGTACTTGGTGATCACAACCGTTGGTTTATGGATGGCAATGAACAGATCATTCCTGCTGCCCAGGTGATCCCTCATCCCAACTATGAGTCCTGGCTGGTTAATAACGACATCATGCTGATCAAGCTGAGCCAACCAGCTACGATCAACAAGTATGTGCAGCCGGTGGCTCTGCCCACTGGCTGTGCCACTGCAGGCACCATGTGCACGGTCTCTGGATGGGGTGTAACCATGGACTCCTGTGAGTATCAGACAATGCTTCCATACAGGGCATACTCTATAATCTGTCAATACTTCATTTCTTGAGTTGGTTGTTTATACCTGTAGCTGCTGACAGTAATAGACTGCAATGCTTGAACATCCCCATCCTGTCTGATGAGGACTGTGATAACTCCTATCCTGGCATGATCACTGAGGCCATGTTCTGTGCTGGATACCTGGAAGGAGGGAAGGACTCTTGCCAGGTTTGCATCTCTGCTTTTGAAGCATAAACAAAGCATTAAAGCACTGATGTCTTGTGTTTTACCTTCAACACTGATTTATGCTCTTTTTTTGGCTTTGGCCCCTTCCCTTTCAAAGGACAGTTCCGTCAATAAAATATTTGGTATATTATGTCAACTTTACATTTATTTCATTTTTTACACTCTCTGTTTCCAGGGTGACTCTGGTGGCCCTGTTGTGTGTGACGGAAAGCTGCAAGGTGTTGTGTCATGGGGTTTCGGGTGTGCAGAGAAAAACCACCCTGGTGTCTATGCTAAGGTAGAAAATAAGGTTTACCTGACAATCATTTATTTCTCTTTTATGACACTTCGGTATTCTCATAGTGCCATGTGACAAAAATTTCAATTTACATTTTCTGTTTTCTATGTTTCTCTCTCTCTTGGATCAGACCTGCATTTTCACAGACTGGCTGCAGAGCACCATGGCCACTTACTGAGTCCAGGCTAATTTTTATGTATTACAGGACTTTTCTATACTGCATCATCTTGTGTAAACGAAACTGCCAGTTGGAATGGAAATAAAACTAAATAATACCCATACTTTCAGTCTGTACCCTTTTATTGTATATCCTCTTGCTCTTTGTCATTATGACCTGCCTGGAAAATCTGAGGAAAATTGGGGGGAAATTACTGTAACGTTATACCTGCGATGAATTTTATATTACATTTACGATTAAAAGTCACAATACATTGACACCATGTATTTTAAACGAATAAAATATTAGAAAAAACAGAGCAACATTATGAAAAAAATGTGTTTGTTAACAAATGGGTCTGTACAAATTGGGAATACAAAAAAAAATCGCTATCGCAGGTCATTCATTCCATCTGCTGCAAGACTTTACAACATCAGCATCATTGGCTGATGTTGACATAAACTGGACTATATCATATCATCTCATACCGTGGTAAAATCTGCGCAAAAATTTTTTGCACTACTGGCATCGTGCACTTTTACAGTTGCATTTATTACACAAGCCACTTTATGCTGCTGTCATTTATAGTGTAGTAATACTGTATTTATTCATCTTTCATTCTTTATTCTTATATATAGTGTACATATTATTATTATTATTATTATTATTATTATTATTATTATTATTAGTAGTAGTAGTAGTAGTAGTAGTAGTAGTAGTAGTACTAGTATTGTTATTATTATTATTATTATTATTATTATTATTATTATTATTATTATTATTATTGTACATATGTAATGTAATATATACATATTGTACATATATCTTATCTTAAAATAAAAATACTTTTATATGTCAGTAACAATAATCTTAGCAATGCCACCAAGACACACAGATTCCAAGTATCATCTGCCCTCTTCTTTAAGAAACACAATCCCATTTGAATCTTAATGCCTTTGCTGCGGTTCTCGGTTTTCACTGTTTCCTGTCACTATAGACTGCGAGTTGCAGATTTAAGCGGAACTATCGCCTCCTTGTTCCGTCACCACGTCGGACAAATTTGATGATACACCGCCAATGTCAAACCCAGGCAACTTGTCGTTGACATAACTGACCTCAGGAGTTGTGCTAAAATTGTGTTCATTGTCCTGTTTTCTTTAAAAAGGGCGGTTTAAGTGGACAGTACGCCTGGAAGTGGATGGTTTTGGGGTTTACGTGTATTTGTCGCGGTCTCTAGTAGGCGAATCTATCCGAGAAGATGCGCCTCACGTTGCAAATGTTGATCTCCCACGGCCGAATGGCCCGGAGGATGGGTCTGGGACCGGAGTCCAGAATCAACATGCTGCGAAACATTTTGACAGGACTGGTCCGACACGAGAGGATAGAAACCACGCTGGCCCGAGCAGATGAAGTCCGCTTCTACGCCGAAAAGGTGACAGCTATCTGCTGAGTGCTGCTAGCTAGCTAGCTAACAGCTGCTCATGAAGCTCGCGTTGTAGGAGAGGAACTGCTCTGATAGAAAGTCACTGAAATGCTGTGAAGAATCAGTGACGGCTGACAAATATTTGGTCCTCAGACTTTTAGAATGGAAGAAAACAAGTGCATAATTCAAAACATAAATATGTGAAACCTCAGGTAATAGCTGGACGATATTTTGCTATGATTGAATAAAACTCTAAAATGGAAAATAAATACAAACATAGTAATATATTGTAATAACACGTTTTTTAAAAAAGAATGGGTCGTAAATTAAGAAAAGCAAGCAGTTCTAACACACTTCATTGTCCTGCTAGTCATGCACTTCTCAAATTTTATTTTAAATGAAATCCTCACCAGGCAACTGATCAACTACACAAAGAATCAGACACATACAGGCACAACACTAACTTAAATTTTTACAACATTATCAACTGAATCAACTATTTACAAAATATCAGTAGGATTAGCAACAATCAAAAGTATTAGAATTTATTATTTGAAATCTTGAAATGATGTATAATATTTAAGGCTGCAACTAATTATCATTTGGAAAATAATCTGTCCATTATTTTTTCGATTAGTTGTTTAATCTATAAAGTTACAGAACATTTACAAAATGTCGACCAGTCCCAAAGCAAAGGGTGATGTTCTCATACAGGAGTAAAGTAATCCAGAAATATTTAAGTTTAAGTTGTTAGAATCAGAGAATTTTGATGAAAACATACAAACTGATGAATAGATTATCAAAATAATTGGTGTTTAATTTATTATTTTACAAGCAATCGATGACTCCTGCAGCTCTGACATACAAAGAAATAACTAGCAGAGGTACAATAACAAGAGAAGTATAGCACAACATGGCCATATCACAAACTCTATTGTACAGTAAATCATGTACATATTTTTTGAGAGCAAAATGTACTCACTTTTGTGTCTAATTAGGTCTTTTCCCTCACTATGTTGGTCATTTGCCTCTATATTGACTACTCGGTCAAATGTTCTTTAGTCTGTTGTCCTGCTTCTGGCCTAAATATTAAAACAAGATGTGCACACAACAACCTTTTTATATGTGACACATTTCACTGTTTAACTTCAGCTTCTGGCCTGCATTTCTTATATACTCTAAACTTTGTCTTCAGGATAATTATTTGGATAAAAGTAGTGGACATGCAACAATAACATCTTATGATTACTCAACGTCACTTTACAAATCCATGGCAGTAACCGCTTTTAAAGCCTATTGTTCTCTAAGACATTTTTGGTTCCTGTCGCCAGGATTTACTCTCTTACAGTCAGCATTCCATTTCAGCCCAGAGGTGTTTGTTGAGGTTAAGATAGAGTCTTTGTGCAGGTCAGTCAAGCATGTGGAAACTATAATTATCACAAATTTAGAAACAGGGGTGCCTAAATAGTGACTAACTAAACAGCAGTTTACTTTGACTTTTCAATCTCAGTTAGAATTTTCCTTGTAAAATATAGCTTTAATGAGTAAATCGTGTAATTATGTTTCTCCATTCAACTATTTAAACAAAACATTGCTGTTTATCTCATATGTGATGCAGCATTTGTTGGCAGAGGATGGTGTAGTATTATATATGCTTATTGCTGTGATGTGTTTGTGTGTAGACCAACCATGGCCGTATTTGTCATTAGTTGGTACTGTCCTATAAATGTTTGCACAGTGCAAATGCCTCTTGATTGTCATTAAAAGTTAAAATATTTCTGCAGCAGATCCCATGAGAGCTCCTCCAGGATTCTTTAGGGTCCCAGGACTTAGACTGACAGCTGCTACACCATATGACTATTTGAATTTGCTTTGTCCAAAAATGTTCAGAATGACTTTCAGTATTTGTGCTCATTATTTTTACATGGAAATAGCCTAACATACAGCATACTCTGATTTAAAATTCTCTTTCTTCCACTTACAATCGTTGAGACTTGTGTTGTTTTTTTCTTCCCCCAGCTGGTTGACTATGCCAAAAAGGGAGACAAAGATGAAAAGGCAATGAAAATGGCCAGTTTTTGGCTCACGGTACGTGTCTGCAGCTCTTCTCAGCGTTGTGAAGTTACAAGCTGTGCTGCTCGGAATGTACAAAACAGCTGATGTGAAGTGAAGTTTGAGTCTGCTTCTTCTTTTCAGGAAAAGGATCTGGTACCGAAGCTCTTCAAGGTTCTCGCTCCACGGTTTGAGACTCAGTCCCATGGATATACACGGATGGCACGCATCCCCAACAGACAGAACCTAGACAGAGCTAAGATGGCTGTGTTGGAGTACAAAGGAAATCCCTTCCCACCTCTTTATCCTGCGAAAAAAGAAAATGAACTGACTCTCATCAATCAGCTGCTCAAAGGCTACAGAGAAGAGCGAGCACAACAGTTAGATGCAAAACTGTAATTAATACCAACTGAAGCCAAAAGCAGTTCTGTATAACAACATTTCTTTCTGACTGTGTATTAATAAATATTATTTCTGAAGATAAGTAATAGATTCACTTAATTCCCTTGGATATTTGTCAAGGTTTGTCCTGTTGACCGCAGCTGGTTTGACTAATACAGCAGCACATAAAGGGAACAAATGTCTTTTCTTATGAATAGTCACAATTGCAGCAGCAGAGGCCAAGAAATCCTGACTTTTAAGTCTCTAATGAGGGTCTAGGCAGGTTGTAAATGTTATTAATCACAGCTGTGCCTCCCATGCGATATGTCTGCAGAGTCAGCCGTTAAAAAGGTTTATTATCTTGCACTGTAATGTACAGGGCGCTTTTCATTTTGTTATCCTGGTGGGCTAATAACGGACATAGTGATGAAGCCATTTCCGAAAAAAAATTAAAGACAAATATCAACTATTGGAACAGTTTACATCAATTTCAGAACAAACATTAATGGGACTGAGCATCACAATTTTTTTTAACTTGTCTTCTAAAGAAAAGAACTGGTTAGGAATGTTTGTACATTTTGAGTCTAACACAGTTTGGTTTGTCTCTGCAGTTCAGGATTTGCAGACCGGGGTGTTGGCAGTGACTGTGAAACAATTAGCCTAGCCTACATCAGATTGTGACCAGGCTAGAGTCTGTCCCTGTGGTGTTTTACTTTAATGGACTCTTTTAGATTTTAAATATGATTTACTTCTTTGGACACATGCCCTTGTCCTAACTGGATCACAACACTGGCTTATTACCACATCAGCCAAATAACACACACAGCCCGACAAGGCCTCTAATAAAACCATATTTTTATTATTTGGCAAAAAGTGTATATGTACAGCATGTTTAGAATTATTATTTGACACCATTAAAATGCATTTGAACGGTGCTTTAGTGATGTGCTCTTAACCAGATCGCTCTGAGGAGCCTAAAAGCTGTGCTGTTTTCTGTCATGCATACATAATCTCTTGTCTTCAAGTTCTTTCCCCCAACTCTGTGTCATTCCTATAATTAAATGTCAATATACACAAGGTTGAAGTAGTGATACAGTATCAGCCTATTGAGTTCCCCAGTGTCTTCAGTCAATTCATGGCAACTGTAACAACAGGCAACAACAGACGAAATGGCAGACATGCCAAAACAAACCAGACACATAATCAGAAATAACAACTAGGACTCTAATTCAAGTATCATTCGGTTTCACAGACTACGTTACACCTCTGACTACACTCTTACAAGTTACACACCACAGTCCTAACATCACCTAAAGTACTCCATGACAGCAAAATTGCCATTGATAAATCTGTGGACTGTCAGCCCAGTACAGCTAGTTTAAAATCCAGATATAAATGAAAGATAAAACCACTGAATTACTCAGTGTACTTTAACTGTTTTTGACAGTTTTTGAACTGCACAAAGCTGGTGGTAAACTCAGTTTTAATGTCATTCTTACATTATTCTCATCAGCATCTGTGATTCAGTGTTGAATTACACTGGCCAAGCATAATACGTTCCTTAACATGTCCAGACAATCGGACCGTATTTACAGGTGTAATGCTTTTGGAATACTACTGGATGAGGTGTGAATACAAGTTTAAAAGCAGTCCTATAAGGTGACATCATCACGAATAAACAGACTAAGACCAGGAACATTAAAGTGCTCCATGCAGGACAGACAAAATGTATAGTTGTGTTGCTGTTTTTAAAGTTCATCCACAAGGCTTTTTTTTGTCATTGCTCAATATTAGGGGATACAAAACTAGTAATATTTGTTCAGCTTTTCGCACTGTATACGCATTCAGGTACGAAAAACTAACAAATAGAGTATTAATATTTAAGGTACAAGACAAATGTGAGAATTAAGTTACTTGTATATATTAAAAAAAGGCAGCCCCCTGCTCTAAAATCATAAATGTATTGTGGACAGAAGCCAAAAAGATAAAATAAAATTCAACAAAGGTGTACTACAGGAATCCAGTCACTTGAAAATTACTCCTGTTCTTGTGCTGTATTGCATCAGTACATTCACCAACGTCTACATACACAGATATGACATTTTTGAGCCGGCATATTCTGCACTCAAGTGAAAAATTAACAAAACCGATATAACGTTGGCTTTATAGTGTGTTTCAGACAGCGCAAGACGGTTTTGATTGGAATAACAATTATCAGAATTTATCCAATCAAAAACATACTGAAGCCTATTGTATGTATTTACAAAAGTATAGATTTCAATACACACAATAAGCAAATATTGCATGGTCATGTGGAGTACATATATCAGCTTTTTGAACGGGGAATACAATACAAACATGCGTGTTTCACAAGTACTGTACCTAGAAGTGCCCACAGTAAACGTGACATTTTACAGTTACACATCAGCATATCAATCCAGAATAACCAGCTGCAATGAAGGCATATAAGAATATAAATTAACCCAACAGACTCCATATAGGGTAAATATATCTATGCTTTATCAAAATGTGTTAAACATTTAAAAAAAAAAAGTTTTTTTCTTTTTTTTTTTTACATGAATTTGATACATGTAATGGCATGAGAATTTTCTATGGTCACAGCACCAACTGGAATTTAATGATGTGGAAAAAAACATGAAAATAAATTTCCTTTTTTTGAAATAAAACTATATAGAGTGATAGCTCTCACCAATTTTAGCTATTTACAAACTCTTCCAGGCACACCATCAATGCCTCATGAATTTTTGAATGAAAAGTATTTCAGGAGTTTTGTTCATTTCCACATTGTGCACAGCTATCATTCTATTGCTCTGGCTACATCCACTTTGTCATCTTTCTCCCTGTGTGCCTTTTACTGGTCAACATCAAATATTTATTGCTTCTTTATTCTTTAACAAGCCCAGCACTTGTGTCTCAGCCATTTCCCCTCACTCCTCCATTCTGGTCATTTCCATTCACAGGTGAAAAGGGACCGTTTAGGGATTCACTTCTTCACGTCCTTCCAAACTTTTATGTTTTGGCTGACCCTTTTGTCTTTAAGCAGTAACACCTTATATTCCACTCAGACTATTTCTTTACTTTGCATTGTCATTCTGTCCATTGCCTTCATGCCTCCTCCCATCTCCTGCTGTCCTGACTTTCTATTTCATGCCTTCGTTCCGACCCCCGCTCCTCCTCCGCTCTGCATGCTAAAATACTCGGTGAAGGAGGGGAGCCGAGGTGGCAGTGGGGGTGAACGGGCGGCCGGGCGTGGGGGTATTGGAGGTGGAGGTGGGGGCAATATCGAGGTTAAGTCAGCAGCAGTGGTGATAATCTTCTGTTCGCTGTTCCTTGGCACATCTGGTCCTTTACGGGCTACTGTCTCCTCCACTGTCTTTACTGGATCCTGGAAGGAAGAACATAAGAATTTTACACTTTTGACCTGGCCTGATCGTCTGGATATAGGTTACAAAGAGTCGCCCCGGCCACAAAGTGAGACCTTGCAGACACTGTGTCAGTTACACCACACCATTCCTCGCATTTTGACAGCCTCCTCTCAAGCTTACCAAGGCTGGGATAAATTACTTATATACTGGGTTTCCTGACTTCCAGGTTTAATTACTTGACTCTTCACAAACTATACTTCACCAGTTAATTATGAAAATAGTTGATGAATCATTTTCTGAAGAAAAATGAATTCCAAAATGATCAACATAATGAATAAACCCAGTAAATAAATACATTTCAAAGCAATGTACTGTGCTCCACAGCTATGCACTGCTGTTATGAGAATGCATCTTTGCTATGTATAAAACCAACACTTGATAAACTGTTTGTTATTTTTTAACTGTAGCTCGCTATGAATCAATAATTTCTTCAGTTTGTATATCGATAACCAGATCATACAATGAAGTTTGATAAATGGCAACTGAGTTATCACCCATACCTTCCTTCACTTTATCTAAACAAGTATTAGGAACATCTTCCCCATAATGATTTGGATTGTTCTGTAAAATATCTGTGCAGTGCAGTGATGTTGACTGTTAATAACTGCTATTTGTCATGATTCTGTTTCGCAAATTGTTTTTTTTTATACTGATGCCTTCTAAATTAATGCCCTTTTGTTTGATGAGACAGGAGGTAATTTCAAGCGAGGTTTGACACAGGGAAGTCTGCATGTTTTAAAAGCAGCAGAAAATAGGTACAATTAAGACGAGTGCCGTTGGTATGTGACCAAGTGATATTCACATGAATGCAAAGACCCAAAGTTTCCCAGAAAGCCATTGTGTTGTAATGAGATGATCAATGTCATTCACTTCAGCTGTCAGGAGTTCTAATGTCATGGAATAGCGTACAAACACATACAGTGGTACAGTTTAACTCTCATTCCGATGCTTACATTTACCTGAAACCTGCTTCTGCTATATTTGCTAACATCACATATTCATAACTGAGGTGGATTTAATAGGTAGAAATCAGTAAATGTATTATAATAGTTTTCACATGAATGAGACTCACTTGCTTTTCTGTGTTCAGTTTTTCTGAGTTCTCTCTAAACAATATATATATATATATATATATATATATATATATATATATATATATATATATATATATATATATATATATATATATATATATATATATATATGCACACATTAAGTATAGACTTACTGATTGGATGGAGAAGAGTTCAGTAAAGTTGGGTTGAGAATCTCCTAGAAATGAACTATTTCCATAGGCATGATGGGGGAAACTCTCTGCCCCTTCACCACCTTTCGGACTGGATAGTAGGATCCCAATTTGAGATGTCCGAACGTGATATGGGAAGTTCTTATTGGCTGCTGAAGGTCGTGTAATAACCTAAGAGAAGACAAAAGGAGAAAATTACCATATCTATCTATCTATCTATCTATCTATCTGGAATATCTCCATAGGGGTACAGAGGCTCATTTCCAGCAACCATCACTCCTGTGTTCTAATGCTACATTGTGTTAGCTAATCATGTTGAAAGGCTAATTGAAGATTAGAAAACCCTTGTGCAGTTATGTTAGCACATGAATAAGTGTGAGTTTTCATGGAAAACATGAAATTGACCATATAAGGTCCAGGTGAGAAGTAGGAAGAGCAGTGCATTCAGTGGGGAGGAATATGGAAGGAAATTTGCATGAGCAGTACGGCCCATTAGTAAGGAACAATGTGTCGAAGGTGAGAAAGAGATAGATAATGATGTGTGGAGGAGACAATCAGCACGAGGCCATTGTGACTCAAAGATAGTGAATAATGTATGACTGACAGTGGCAATAATGACTTGTATAACTATGCAGACGTGCAAGGGTCTGCATGAATGTGTGTGGTACGAACAAGAAAGACGATGTGAGCGTAGAGGTGGATGCCGAGTTGAATGCCGTTGACAATCTTCTCCCGAGCCCAACGAGGAATCCCAAAGTTTGCGATCAAAGCCATGACAGGCACTGCAAAAAACCTGGGGAAGAAAAGTGCAAGATAAGGTTAAGGATAGCAATGAAAACACATGCAAAGAAAAGAAAGACTGTGGTTTGATGGTGAGAGAAAGGTCACTGAGAGAGCAGAAAAATAAAGACATTAGGAGAGGAGAGATGCACGTACTGAGGAAAGAGATAATGGTTGCAATGAGTGAGAGATACACAGATAATATTGGTCTGTGTAATCTACCCTTCATTGTAGATAGTGAGTAGAGGACAGAAAAACTAAGCAGAAGACATGAGTTTTTTCTCAGCGATGTGTAAATTAAAAACTTTCCCATTTCCAGTTCAAAGGACTGACTATTTAGCACACATACATGGGAACATAAATTATTCTAATGGAAGAGATCACATCAGCAAGGAAAAATAGATATTTTCCTCTCACAATTATTCACTCAAGAACAATTATCTAGAGTGCAAGTTGAGCACAGGGGTTGGGCAACGTTGTAAAGGGGTAGCGTAAAATAAACAACTTTTCATTCCCAGACAGCTAAAGCATCAGCTATCTTGTGCACATTTTGCAGAGCTGCATAAATTATTCAAATTGAAGAGACCTCAAACAGAGAAATGTGTATTTTTCTACTCCTGCAATCTCCAGCTCAGGTGCCATTATCTGCAGTGAGGGCAGAGTGGGGGGAGATGTGCAGGGCTCACCATAGTGTATATGTGGTGAAAAAAGGGACGTAAAAGGGCTGCTTCTCAGGGTAGTGTTTCAGAGAGACCAGCACGGCATAGCAGAACCACACGTAAGCAACCAGCTGGAGGCCCATCAGTCCGTAGCCTGCGGGGCTGTCGTAGGCATACAGCACTTCACCTGGATCAAAGAACTGGCAAGGGGACACGAGACATCATGCAATAATGAACACACACATAAAACCAAGAAAAGCTTTTACACAGTGGAGAGAAGAAATGTCTTTTGGTCTGGCTTCATGTTGTAGCCTGTGCTCTAATTATTAAGATGGATTGCTGATGGGTCAGTGATCCACTTCACTGACCCATCTCATAGCATTCTGTTTGCGCCTTTGATTTTGACACTTCTGCACATCTAGGCCTTTGGTGAATGTGTGTGTGCGCAACATTGTGGGTGTGGAATTGGCCCATGTGCGTGCTTCTGTGGACACGAGATTGCATTTCACAGTCCAGTGAGTGTATAGCATGAGCCATACAGAGTTACTCCTTCTACATAATGCATAGGTCTAACGACTTGGTGTAGAGCTTCTTGGTATCCAACCAGACATCCAGAACTCGACAGATTCCCAACTGCAGGCTCAGTACCAGGAACAGTCTTCAAGTCTTCATTTCAGTTGCAATTGTAACCTAGTTTAGCTTATTTTTAGCAGGAGCTCCCCTGAGTTTTAAGCTCTTTAATAGCAGGGCCCATGTAAGAGGGCAGGTAGCAGATAAATTATTCTGCTTCAGATCCACATATGCGGTGTGAGACATGGCTATAGGCTCCACTGTTAAATATAGCAGATACTTCTGCTGCACTGTTCCCACTGGGTCATTACCACACTGTATTCAAAGACTCTAATCCATGGTCCCTAAACACACACACACACACACGCACGCACGCACGCACACACACACACACACACACACATATATATCATCTATATATCTGACTGTCCTGAAGGCTCTGGGCTGTGCAGAGATGTATGTAACTCTAACACCCCTGAGAGTGTTATTAATTCATAAGTTCATATGCTAAGCATCATTGCTGGTCAAATCTGTTCGTGTCTTCAGATACAGAACATAGAAAGGCAGTATGAATAATAAGAGTGCAGATATCACTGTATGCTGATTAGTAAAATTAGCTTTCCTGTCCTAGGAAAGCATTAAAGATCCTTGATGTAATCTTTCTTATCACAGGTACAGCAGTAATTTCCATAAATGTTGTCAGTTGAGTTTGCAGTTAGGAGTTGCCTGTTTGTTCCTGTCAGGATGCAAAATTTGTACACATTCCTACCAGTATCTGAAGTGCAGGAGACCATTAGTGACTACTGCACATGTGATTTTATCGGTCTGAAATTAGGGCTCTCACTGAAGATTATTTTCACTTCTGATTATTCTGTCAAATATTTCCCCCAATTAATTGATTAATCTTTGACTACAAAATATCCTAAAATACTGAAAAGAGCCTATCAGTTTTCCAGAGCTCATGGTGATGTCTTCAGATCAACTATTCTGTCTATTCAAACCTAGGGCATTTGAATTCTTCACATTAAACAGTAGAAGACAGAAAACCAGGACATTTTCATGTTTGACAAGCTGAAACCTGCAAATGATGGGACTTCAACAATTATCAAAATTATTGCCATGTAACATCCTCAGTGTTTTAACTAGTGCTGGAATGGTTAGCAAATTAATCAACAAATTAAATATTAACTGACAACAGTTTTGACAATTAGTTATTTTTTTAGATTATGTATCGAGCCGTTTACAACTTCAGCAATGTAAGGGTTTGCGGCTCTTTGGTTCATATAATTGTGAAGTGAATACATAATATAGACAGTTGTCCATTGTTAAAATTAACAACAGGATGCTCTCCCCTCAGGCAAACAAGTCTGAGTTTATAGCCATGCTAGCACCATTGTAAGGCTGTAGACTGGAGTATTGGAAAAATTAAAAATTTCACCTGATGGTGGTGCTAGATGAACAGTCAGAAGATTTGACTTATTACAATTCATAAGGTTTCTTCCAAATTTTACAGCAGTTCACCCAACAGTTGTTGAGCTATTTCACTAACACACATCACTGCAAGTGTTAGGGTCATGGGTGCGGTTGTTGAAAAGTCCAGGGATCACAAAAGACAGTGTGATCAGTTCTAGGGCACAATGAATGGCTGTCTGAAATTTCATGCCATACTGCTGCCATGGCTAAAAATATACTAGTTAGCTATTGTGGAGTGTGGGTGTATACTATACCTCGGCCTCGTAGATGAAGAGGATGACATAGGTGATTGTGTAGACTGTCATGTAGATGCTCAGTTTAACAGACCCACTGTGACTGATCCTCGCCCTGACACACAGGGATAAACCAAGAGGGTCACAGGTTACACGCTAGTGGTGGTAAGATAAGAAACAAGTACGAAGACACACTTGGATATACACAAGTGAAAAGGAAGGGTACAGCTGCACGTGGAAGCACACACAAAATCATGCATTTAGTTCTTTACACTGAAGCAGCTTAATCTAAAAGCAGCTACTGAACACTACACAGCACAAAAAAAAGAAAAAAACTGGTGTGCTCAACTCTGCTATTTATAAATCTAAAATGGCTGCAGGCTCATGGACAAAGCAAAAGCAGAAATTATTTCTTCTCTATCTGGAGCAGTCAACAAATAGTACCATTATGCCTTCATCTGCATTTTAAACATAATTTTGTACAGACTAATTCATCACCACAACGACAAAAAAAACCCATATCACAGTGGTTGGGTATTAATCTCCCAACTGTCATCTGATCAGATACTGCAGATAAACAGCCACGTTTTTAGCCTGAGAGTGATGCAGTTTTGACTATATTCACTGGGCTTTAAAGATGATTTACTAAATCTAGAGATCACAGACTCCTCTGAACCCTCAGAAGGATATAACCTAGAGTCAAGAAAGCTAGCTTAAAAATCTCGCAAGGTCAGATTTTGCTACATTCACACTTAAGTTTGAAAAAATATAAAAACATCATGTGAATTCAAGTCAAGCAGAAACCAACCTTCAAACTATGAAAAATGGCTCAGACAATGATTCATCATGACTCAAAACTCAAGGCCTTGTGAGACACCTTTTAAACAAGCTGTTTAAATGTTTAAGAAAGCACAACTGTGTAACTAACTTTATGATTCCCTTCTCATACAACACTGACTCAAACAACAATGTAAAAAATATCAGGAATGTGTTTCCAGTTTGATAACAGGAGTCTGACATTGCAACTGAAAAACTGATAGGCAAGTAGGGCATTTGTCGATTTGTGTGAAACATGGTAATGTTCAAGTGAAGAGCAACATTCATAATAATCTTTTGTGCAGTCGAACTGCCTGACCCAAGCACATGTCCACTAGTGAGCACTGCCAAAAAATAGTGAGTGAACCAAAGATCTGGCTTTGTGGGACAAAGGTAATCCTTCAACTCAGATAAAACACAAAAACAACACAGCGTTCACATCAGAGCAGCATTCATCTGTCACATCCCCCTGGACACATCAGGTGTTCACACTATCAGTACCAGCCTTCTAACTGACTTTTTGACTGACACCTCGCATTGTCATGTCATGAGATAGTGCTATGACTGTCACAGCGAGACCTGCCAGTGAGACGTCTGTGACAGCATGAACACACCCGTGGCAGACACATGTAGGGCGGAAAAAAATTGAAACATATGTATACACCCACACACACACACATAAAAGTGCAACCCCTCCCCACCTGGTGACAGTGAAACCTTTGCCCAACAATATGAGCATCAGAAGGAACACCAAGAAACTGACGGAGAACAGTAATTTCCCTGGAGAAGGACAGAGAGGTGGGGAGACAGAAAATGAGAAAGAGGAGACAGAAGGGTAATTAGGTTATGGTTTCCAAAAGTGTAATATCAGAGGGGAATGATAAAATCAGGTCACCACACACATATTGCACACACACAGTCATATAAAATCATGCATGATCTTGCCCGTGCCCATCAAAACCAGCTATTACATTTCCTGAGCTGCACACATCCATCTTTGTCCACTCATTCATTCTGCTCAGGCAGTGAGTGATTTTCCAGTGCAGAGGTAGTGTCAGTTATTCAGTCAGTGGCCGATGCACGAAAAGAACTCACCAAGTATTTTCAAGCTGCCATTGCCAACTCCATCTCTAGCATACAGGCCCCAGTAGACACAATGGAACAACAGGCTGAGCACTGCCAAGTGGAAAAGAAGCAGAGAGGGGAGAAATGGGAAAATAAGGGAAGGAATGAAGGAGGGGGGATAGAGGAGGAGGGACGGGGGAGAAACAGGTGAGCAGGTGTTATGGGAGAGGAGAAAGAGGTGGGGCAGGGAAGAATACACATAGAACAGAAGATACCAAGAGGGAAGAGGAAGGCCAGGGGGAGGAGAAGGGGAGAGAAATGGGGAAAAGAAAAGCGAGAGAAAAAAAATCATAAAAGGAGCAAAGGGCTTGAAAGAAGTGGGAGGAGAGAGTGAATGAGAAGTTAGGGGCGGCAGGAGAATTGATAAGAGATTCAGGGAGGGGACAAGCAAGCGAGGAAGAAGAAAGTGAGATAAGGGGGAAGAAGAAAGAGGAGAGGAAAGGATGAGACGAGTGTGTGTGTGGTGGGGGGAGTGTTCATCAGTAACAGTATGCTCCACTGAACACTGTAGCACAGCAAGACTGTTTGCGATAGTTCCTATTCAGAGGCTAATAAGGGCGATCATATCTCCACTCTTGAAGCGGGGATTAAGGTATGAGATGCTGCAGCCATGCGAGAGGCTCTTTGTCGGTTTGAGTGTGCGTGAGAGCGTGTTATGACAATGTGTGCCTTATGATGTGTGTGCGTCTGTTCAAGACAGAAGCTCTCACCCTCCACACCTGCCGCCGTCATAAACATTTTGTAGGTTGTGTGAAGAAGCTGTCTTCCCTTCAGATTGTCTGCGGGGGAAAAAAAACAAGAATGAGATAGAGGTGACAGAGGTGTGCGCATGTGTGTGTGTTGGGGAGATAGAGATAAAAAGGATGGAAATATGCTAACAGATGGCGAAGGAGAGTGAGAGAAGAAAACACAAGAACAAACGGGCCAGATAAATGGGGAGAGCGATCATTAGTATGCATCCATCTTATGATGCCTGATACATCTTCTCTATTTTCTCTACCTAATCTGAGAGGAAATATTCTTAATGCATATTTAACCAGGCTATTTTACTACCAAAACACTCCAGCAAACAGCAGTGGCCTGAAGGGGGGATTTATGGAGGGAGGAAGGGTCATTAATGTTCACACACACACTCATGGCTGCTCTTTATAGCCACAGTCTTGGCCAGTCAAATACTGCTGGATCCTCTTTTAACTTTGTCCAAGGTACTCTAATGATGGCTGTTAAAAGCAACATATCTTCCAAAAATGGGATGCTTCTGCTTTTACTGACTTCAGTGTTTACAATCTAAAAAAGTTCTTTTCAAAACCTTGGTTCGACATTTTTTTTTCTTTCTTTGCACAACCCCTTCACATGTAATTTTACACCTTTCAAAACTGAGCAAATAAAACTAAATAAAACTCAAACTTCTGTATCAATGAATAACCCCATAAGGCTGGTAGCAAAAACACACACCAGGTCATTCACAGTCTTCAATCTTGGTTTAAGCAAAATCCAAGAAATCCAATCAGCACGCTATAACCTCGCCTAAGTAGGTGAGCTATTTTTGTAGACATTTATCTACAAAAAAACCGAATGACCACTCTAGAGTTAATTTATTATTTAATTAAATAAAGGAAGCTAATAAAACTATCTCATCACACGTTCAGTTAGCAGCATTTCTGCCACATGGACAGGAAGTCTGTAAAGAGCTTAGAAAAAATGGAAATTGAATCATCTCCACTTCCATGGCAACTGGTTGTGAGATTTGATCTTTCATCCACAATCTCATGACTGTTTCATGGAGTCCCTGGATCAATAAATGGATTAGAGCGAAGAGCTACACCAAAATAAATATTGGCTTCACCAAGGCTCCTATCATTTTTTATTCTTTCCTTGGAGCTACTGTTCTCCACTGCTTCACGGTTATTTCAGCTGTGACCTTCATGTGACAATCTCGCTTCAGTAACCTTAAAGCTACTGCTACCTTCTCCACTTAACCATCTACCTTTACATAAAAACCAAGCCCCACTCTCATCATCTTCTCACTCCTGCTTCTGTGTCGTATGTACGCTGTTCAGACACACTCTAAGCCCAGGGAGAAAATAGGCACATGCCCCACCTTTACTTATCTGAAGAAACATGAGAACTTACTCCTATCCCATCAAGAAAACATGTAGATTTTATAATAGATCTGAAGTAAAAGGCATTTAATGATTGCTGTAGGCTTTGAAAGTCAGAATAAATTGTCTTGAAGAGGAAAAAAGAGCGATAAGAGTAAGAAAGAAGGATAGTACTTACAGGCAAAGTAGCATGAGAGGAGGAACACCATGGAGAAGATGACCAGGAACGTAATGTCTGTCTCCAAGATTCCTATGAACAAGGGGAGGAGAAAGTAGACGACATGAAGAGGTGTGCTAAAGGGAAAAAAATAACTGATGAGTAAAAAAGATGGAAAAACTGAGAAATATGGAGAGACAAATGTGCGACAGAAGCAGTGGATTGATCAGCGAAGAAAAGTAAAAGAATCAATGAGGTTGACAAAATATCAAAATGAAGACAAGAAGTGACAATAGGAGTGTATAAAAATAGCAACATAGAAAATCAACATAGGCAGACACTTGATGAGGATATTGGATTAGTCCAGAAAAAGAAATAGGGAGTTGCAGTAAAAGAAGAGTGTGGAAGAGAGGGGAAACATTAGAGATGTAGGAATAATTCATTTAGAAGATATACAGGCCTGGTCTTTTCATGCTTTCCTCTCAGTTCATCTATCATCATTAATTTATTCAGCCGTCCCTTCATTATTGTAATTTGTTCAGTTCAGTGTGCTTTATTGGCCGTGCTAAGTGGCGTTGGCTTGTGCCATCAGCGATTCATCCTGTAATCTCTATCTTTCTGTCTAATCAGTCTTACCGAACTCATCCGCAGAGAAATGTTGCGTCCAGAAAGACTGGCCATTGGTCAGTTTCATCTCATACTCCAGCTGCAGGCCATCGCCCTGCAAGAGAAGAGAGGGGGGCAAAAGAAAGAAGACCAGCAGCAGGTTACATTAAAGGACCTATACATGGTTATAACTACTTAGAACTACATATATATATATATATATATATATATATATATATATATATATATATATATATATATATATATAAAGCAGTTATAACTATGTATTTTGTTATGTATAAAGTAGTTCAAATTATATTAGTGTGTTTTCAGCTTGTGTACATTTTCACAAATCTTTGATTTTTTTTGAGAAATTGGATCAGCCAAATTTTCTCTGTTGTGCATGTCTTGGTAATCACCCTTCAGTGCTTAGTGTGTCTTCTTCTTTTTTTAAAGAACCAAAAATTTAAATCTAGTAACCCTCCACTAAAGCAGTCATGACATACTGCAGAGTTGGTAAGTGGGAGAAGTAGGTTTTTTATCTTTGCTTCTAAGTGCTATAGTGAATAATTTTTCTTGTCTAAAATATTGATATGCTTAGATTTTCTTTACAAACCTTAAACAAGGACCATTTTGCGACAGATAAAAAAGGCCAACAAAATAGTGTAAAAGTATCTACATCATCTTATAATAAAATGCATGTGGTCATTCCCTGGTAAGGCAAATTCATATTGTCCCATATCCCAGTGTAACACATTAACCTGCCTTTGTAAGCTCACTAATTAATCACCTTGCGCAGCTGAAAATGTCCACTGATGTCCATTCGTCACACCAGACTGAATTTACAGCATCTGAATTCAGTGGATGTGTTGTTCTGTGCTACAGCATAATTCTGTCATTTACTTTAATGGGATGGGTGTGTTGCATCGCAAAAAAATATGCCAGCCCACCACAGCGTAAACAACAGAGCCCAGATTTTCCTTCCAACCTTTCCGATTACAGGAGAACAAAAACATCCAAATTTTCCTTGGGGAGGAACACACCATTGATGTAAATGGTGTTTGTAACTGTGTCATGTAGTCAGTCAGTCAGTCAGTCTCCCAGCTGGCCTGGAAGCACCTCAGGATCCCCAGGTGTGTGGAAGAAGTTGAGAAAGAAAAAGGAATCTAGGCTGCTTTGCCTACTGTGCTGCAAATGTGAAGATGACCCAGATTAACAGGAAGGATGGATGAACCATATCCATAGCAACAGTTTTCACTGACTTAACAGTCTAAGTATTCTTGTTTGTAATTTTTAATAGTGTGACACACAAAACTGATGTGTTGGGTTGATTTAATAATGTGATGTTGTTCTACATTGCAATGTTATGAAAAATAAAGAATATTTAGGTATGCAGACATGCAAGACAGGGGAGATATCATGAAAAAATAAACACACCTGTGGGGAAAAGCCTCTGCTGAAATGATGTTAATTTTTGGCAATCACACAAACAAAAAGCATCAAACTATAGTGAATTTGGGAGGTGAGAAAAAGAAGGGATGGGGAGCAAAGAACAAGAGAGAGGGCACAGAGATGGGCTGACAATCAGAGCACAGAGAGCTCATTTCACACACGCAAGTTCAAAGTCAATGGAGTTCGCGCTTGTTGCAGTGGAGCAAAGGAACACAGAGGGAGGAGAAAAAAAAGACTTTGATTTCATTTGGCAGCCTGAGACTCCATCTCACTCCCTCTATCAAAAAGGGCGAGAAGCATGGAGCGTGCACTGCCACAAAATCAATACAGACACAAAGAGCAAGGAGACACAGATAAAGAGAGTGATAGATGTAGAGAGAGAAGAAGTTAAAAATACAGGTAGAGAGAAAAAGGAGCGAATATAAAGAGGGAAAGAGAGATGGGTGCAAAGGAAAAAAGAGAGATGAGGGAAGAAGTGGCACTTCACAGCAGGAATTCTCACTCTGCGGGACCGACAGGGAGTCACAGAAGAAGCTTTGGGCTGCTGGTTGGTTTCAGTTATGAAAGGCACCTACTTCTGATATACTGATATATTACACACTGAAGATGTTCTCACCTGAACATCTGTACAGTCTTATACAACGTGTGATCCCAAGGGCTGCGGATAACTGCATTTAAAAAGGATTCCTGAGAGTCTTTTGAGAGTGTGGCTCTGGAAGACAAATGTTTGGTTATGGCTGGCAGAAGAGTGCAGTTGACCTGATCTGAGTGTTTCTCTCTGTGTCACTTCAGAAAATTTTACCCCTGAAGAAAATATACCGTCATCCGAACATTATGTCCTTAACTGGTCATTAAACATGTCTTTCCACGACCATGTGGCAAACTCAATGTGCTGTGCAGTAAAAGATAAAATACAGAAATATAGGGATAAACATTAATAAAGAGGAAACAATGACAACATAAAGTACTATAAGCACGATGAAAATGTAGAATCTGAACCACTAAGGCATGCACATCAATGCATGTCACACATGTAACAAACAATACAAGAAACACGTGCTACAACTGGTGCTACATGCACACATAAACATATACACACTGCCTTACTATCATAATTGTGTATTAGTGCATTTTCATGAAGAATCCCTGATCCTACATTCTCTATCATGCCTTTTAAAACCAATCTTTCAGCTTATAATGCATGCTCCTGCTTGTAAATACAATGCTCCAATTTGAAGCTAAGGCAATCGGAGTAGCATCACTATGACATTATCTGGTTTTTACCAAAACTTGACAAAGCTCCACTAAAGTGACAGAAGACGTTATACAACTATTTTCACAGGCTACGAAGCACTAACCATGACCAGTAAATTTACTTTGTTATTGAAAAAGAGTGAAGTTCTGCTTAATGGGCTGCCATTCTTCTGGGGAGACTTTCTGCAGGATTTTAGAACCTGGCTTTTGATTATCAAGTATTGCTCAAATGTAACAAAGACTTTCATGGCATTACCTTGCACCCTCATCAATTGTGAAGGGAATTTTTCACCAAGATCTGACATTTCATTGACAATATGTATTGTAAATTAATCAAGAATATACATCTGATCACATATTGACAGATAATGAACACTGTTGGCTGCAGTTACAAGACATTGTCTTTTGATGTCGAAAAAACACACTACAGAAATATATTACTAGAATCAGTCTTAAATCTTGCACTTTAGGTGAACATTGGGAGCAATTCTACAAACCATCAGATCGGTTTAGTTTCTATAGGGATGAATATATCTCCTAGAGGAAGCATCAAATTGTTGTACTTCAGGTGGTAGATCGGGTTATCCACTAGGACAGCTTGGCAGTTTTTGGGCAGGACACTGAACCTGATGGCAGGCAAGCACCTTGCATGGCAGCTCTGTTGCCATTGGTTTGTGAATGTGCGTGTGAATGGGAAAAATTGTAAAGCTTTGAGTACCACTAAGGTAGAAAGGTGCTTAAAAGTGCAGGCAATTTACCATTGTCAAAAAGTCCTTTAATTTTCACTAAAAAGTGCAGCATTTTAAGTCCAATCTGGCTCAGAAGAAGAATTCTCCTCTGTGTGGCAGTGTTGCGAGTCTTTATGAGAGTCACAGTCTACATTTTGTGCCTGAGATCTGGATAAAATACAGTAGCTGTGTGGGTGTTTCTACACTGCTTGATCTATAAAGAGGAGTTTGCTGGTCAAGCTGACAGCTGTAAAATTTTGGCCATTTTTTTAACCTGCACTCATTAAAGCAAATCTAATTTCAGCTGTTCCTTGGTTCCCCACTGAGGTAATTTTGTTTCATTAACAACAGTTCTGCTAAAAGAAAAAAAAAAAAAAAAGGCAGGAGTTGATTACAGCAATTTAAAGCTTTCCATAGCTGCTGTTTCAAAGACTGCAAGGCTAAAGGCTCAAGGCTGTGCCAACAGTTGCTGGGTTCAATAGCAAGTAATGACACCATGCTATTGAGTGGCTCTGGTTTGTTAATTTTCAGTTAATCGTGTCTAATTAGTTTTAACCAGCAAGTTCTAACAGAAACAAGTGCTATTTGCCTGTTAAAAACTTAACAGTTTCTGTTAACTTGACATACTGATGTACAATGTAATAAAAAGAAAAGTAAAATTTATATTTACAATTTTGCAACCATAAATTAAGAGAAATTGTATATATCCTTTAATATCTGTTCCGTATGCAGGAGAGGAAAAGACAAGCCTGTTCATTTGTGATCTTTGGTTACTCTGACACCTTACTTGTCTAAAATAAACCTTAGACTGGACTGCCAGAGGTCCTCTGTTCTGTAATTTGTGATGGCCTGAATATTATTTATAATGACTTCATAATGTTTTTTTCCCCTTGATGAAATAATTACTTGCAGCTGTAATTAATCAGGCGAAGTTGCCAGGAAATATGAAACACCGATCAGTTGCTAATTTTAGAATTTTAATGCAAGGAACTGAAAGCAGGTATCCTCTGGTTTTAAGGGCCCATGAGCTGATGTGGTTTTCTACCTACTACAGTAGAGCTAAAGACTGAGATGGAAAGTGCAGGAAAAGATATCTGGATAAGAGAGAAACAGGAACAAAGAGCAAAATATGTAGCAGCAGATAAAAGTGAAGGTGCCAGGAAAAATGCATTAAATAAGCGAGAGGCAGGAAAGAAATGGAACCAGTGAGATGGTAAGAGATGGAAAGGAAATAACACAATTAGAGACAGCCTAACAGAGAGGAAAAAGGAGATGCAAAGGTAAACAGATATGAAAGGGTGTGCAGTGTGTCACAGTTTGCTGACAGAGTTGAAAGAGAGCAGGACATAGCCAAAGACTGTGAGTGACAGAGGTAGGAAAGAAGAAGAAGTGTGAAAGCGAAACGGAAGCGAGAAGGCAAGCAGTGAGAGACGAGGGGTGGAAATTGGCTGTGGGACGCAGCATGCACATGTGCACAGGAGTGGAGACGAGCTTTTATACTCGAGTCCAACAGCATTAGGCTGCGTGTCTTTCAGCAGACGCTGGCGTGACACTAAACCACACTCTGCAGGAAGCATCCATTCTAATCATATCCCTCTTCAGCCAGCGCTCCCAACTGGCAAAACACACACACACATACACACACACGCAATTACACAGAATCAGGAGCATGGCACTGGTGTAACGGAGAGTATATGACTGATAGGTAGGCAGGCACACACACACACACACACATTCAGCCAAAATTTTACTTATTTACTCTTTTCCTCAGTCGCTTTGATGAAAACACAGAAACACTATACACATACAACGCAAAAAACAACACACACTTCTCTTCCAATGATTTGTCCTTGACAGAAGCCTTCAGCATAGGAGGATGTATCATCACTGAGCTATCATTATCCAACTCATGATTTCTTTACTGACTGCCCCAGTCCAGACTCATATCAACAAACAACAAACCACAGCTACCACTTTGCTCTTTTTCTCCCGGCACACTATTGGTACAACACCGTGTCCCATTACTAAGCAACACAATGCTAAAATGTTCCTAAAGCAGGCTAATCAATAGGCGAGAGTGGAGCCTTGATACACCATGTTTAGCACAGTTGAAGCAGAGACTTGCATACTAAGAGTCACAGGGCTTTGTTGCAGAAAGCACTGTGGTATGGAGGGAGATAAGACACTTCAGAGTGTCAAGAGACAATCGAGAAGCAGATGTACAGATAAAGGATCAGTTGTAGCATACGAGTAGCTGAGGTCAAGGGTGTGCTTGGCATTGCGGCCAGAAATTTGTATTATAAGATGTACTACAACTGAGATCAGTCCTGATGATCTGCAACATGATAAGCCTCAATAAAAGACCAGTTAACTACAGCAAATTCATCCATCCATCATCTATACATTGTTTAATCCTCATTGGGGTCAGCTATCCCACCAGACTTAGGGCAAAGGCAGGGGACACCCTGGATAGTTCACCAGTCTATCTCAGGGCTACACATAGAGACAAACAATCACTCTCACATTCACACCTACGGACAATTTAGAATCACCAATTAACCTCTACATATTTTTGGACTGTGGGAGGAAGCCGGAGTACACGGAGAAAACCCACGCATGCACAGGGAGAACATGCAAACTCCACACAGAAAGATCCCAAGCCCAGGCCGGGACGCGAACTGGGGATCTACTAGCTGTGAGGCGACAGTGCAAACCACCGAGCCACTGTGCAGCCCACTAGGCCAATCACAGGTTTATTTTTCCTTGCAGTTCTTTGCCTATATATGTAATTTTACTTCTGCCATTTGAAATATAACCGGGTGCAAAACACTCAAATGGGAAAGCACATACAGGCAACAAAAATTATGCTCAAGTTCATTTAAAATTTATAGGGAGGCAGCACAAAAAGTAGCCTTAATATATCCAGCATTTTACAGAGCCTTCCTCAGGGTGTATTTTTGCCCAAGCTTTCCCATCTTATTATCTGATTCTGCTGCTTGTACCTGAAAACTGTTGAGTTTTTTTTTGTCTGAATGCAAAACTGTAAAACTCTGGCTCATAGTTAAAATAACTCTTATTTTGGACATGTAAAAAGCGACATTGCGGTCAATTAGTAGTCACCCTGAGAAGTAATTTGTCCTAGTGTTGATGGGTAGATGATAATGACACTGATGACGATTACATTTGTTTATCTGGATAGACACAGAATACAAACAGATTCACACAGTGACGCCAATTGAGTGGAAACCCTCCCAGTCAGTTTGTGATAACGGTGCCGCGTCACCACGTTATCTGCCTGATGCTAAACCCGCCCTTACAGATAGAAAGAATTAGTGGGGTCACAGAGGGTTAGAGGTCATTGCTTACCCCACACTTGCTGAGAGCGATGTACCACCATCTCTCCCTCACTGAGCGGAAACTACGGCCACCCACGCAGCTCAGAACCTCCTCATTCCCATCTCCCTCCACCTGAGAGACAGGAAATGCATGGATCAGTTGTGCACGGACGGTTGTTATCCAAAAAGGATACACATTTTACCTCAGAGAAACACTGAATAATCACAGTAGATTGGGAGCTTGTGATATCAAGATACAAGCATATTTCACACCCCAATATAGCCTGAACAGTGGCAACAAGATCGACTAACCCCAACAACAACAGAGTCACGCTGGCAATTGCACTTACTAATGTGATAAACAAACACGTTGCGTTGATTATTGAAAAAGAGGCAAAAGGATTTTTTTTTTTTTTTAAAAAAGGTGTCACAGCGAGGAAAGAGCGTCTGATTGAATGGTATGCATCATCAACAGCAGAAAAGCAGAAATCAGTAAAAATGCTATGAAAACACATTAGGGGCCTTTGGCTCTCACTTCCTTCCCTATCTGTATCTCTGTTTATTGCTTCCCTCTTTTACATATTTCTGTGCTCTTTTTGCACTACAAAAGAGGAAAGATGAAAATGTGTGTCTGGAGATAAAAAGGGAACCATGTTATACTCTGTAATACATACACATACTATATATCACCACACATTAGGGTCAGAGACAAAATGAAACTACAAAACAACATCAATGTATTGGATTCTGTGTTTTTTAAGGACAAGATGCCATTCAGTGAAAGTGTATGCATATATTTGTGTGTATGCTCTTACCACGCAGCCTGACCAGGTGTAGTGTGTGGTGAGGTTGATGACCTGGTTGTTTTCGGGCCGCAGCACCGCTTCCTTCTGGTAGCAGTTCTGACAGAAGCAGGAAAATTTAAATTTAAATTTTGCTTAAAACATTTTTTACAAATGCCCTAACTGAAAATCCTGTTCTAATTACCCCCAGCCTTTCAAATATATTTTTATTTCAGTTTTTTGTCATTTAACAAAGCACTTCTCAATAAAGCTCAGGACAAGAAATGTTCAAAGTGGTTGCATTCAGCTGTGGTTTATAGATGGTTGCATACTGAGTAGCAGCAGAGACAGATTTTCCAGTTCATAAAATGAAAGGTGTGTTTAATCAAAATTTAATTGAAAATGTGAATGCATTGACTTCTGGTCTATTGAACCTGCTGGAATTAATACTGATTTTTTTGTCTCCTCTATGATGGATTTGTCTGTGTGTGACTGCTGAATATTGTAGTGCAACATAATATGACATAAATATAACAGTGCAATTTGGTGAGAGGAGAATGAAGGCCATAGCATTTGATTGTGAGAATCTGACACTAGAATCTGACTAAAAGCTGAGAAATGATGTGCTGGAAATATTTCAACATAATGTCACATTCTTTGTGTCAAAAGATGCCAGGCAGAAGAAGAGTATAAAACCAACTGAATGACTTTGTGCAGAAATGCAAGGGATTTGTGTCACTTTTTCTTACAATGCCAAATCATTTTAGCATGAATTCGCCTATATAGTACGTTATATATCTGCTATATAGTACAAAACAAATACAGTAAAAAAAAAACACTTTACAGCCATAATAGCAATTCTAACCATTTTAACCCAGAAACTTACCCTAATATTCTATGACAATGGAGAGATGCCATGAGTTGATGGATTAACACTCAACTGGTTACTTTGAAAAGAGTGACTTGATTGGTGGACTAATGTCTGTCAAGAATCAATGGATAAATGATGCCTTATTTGTTGGTTGTGAAAGCAATTTAAAGTTGATTTAAAGTTGACTTTAAACTTGAAGTTCTTCTCTTAGTATTGTTTTAAAAAAGAAATATTTGAAACTCATGTTTGAAAATCAAATTACACATTAAATACTCAGATATTTCTTCCTTGAAAATGTCACATTCACCAGAGGGGTCTTTCAAAATCAAGAAATTTGCCAGATGTTACAAGCATACTTTAAGACAGTGGACAGGAGAGTCTACCCAATACAGGAGCTGCTTTAAAAGGCATACATTATGGTCTGCTGTTTGGTTTTTGTGCTCCAGCAGACTGGGCTTTGAAAAAAAAAAAAACAGCAACTACAAAATTGAAATGCTGACTTTAAGCTTCAACAGTATTTGAGTGTTCACAATGATGTTTGACGAAGATTATAGGAATCACAACCCCTGTATACATAGTTTCCTATTTTATGGTCAGCTAAGCAGGACAAAGACAAGGATTTACTTTACCCAGAATTGATGCAAATATCATCATATTGAGCTCACATTATGCACTTCGCC
The DNA here is from genome assembly GCF_022539595.1 of Amphiprion ocellaris. Taxonomy (NCBI): domain Eukaryota; kingdom Metazoa; phylum Chordata; class Actinopteri; family Pomacentridae; genus Amphiprion; species Amphiprion ocellaris. The sequence goes on from NC_072774.1 coordinate 21,530,553, forward strand.
CCCATAAAGATCTAAGGTGGTAGACCAGGGGATCAACCCAATAAAAACACATCCACAAACTTTGGGATTTTTACTATAACTGCCCTTTAGAGTTGTATTATCAGTTTCAGGAAAAATATTTACAGCTGTCATTTTTGATGAACAGCTTCAGTTCAGGTAGAACTATCTGGTGTTTCCCTTTGTGTTCAAAAATATGGCCAGTACCATCCCTGATCACTGCAACCATCATCAATAATACATTAAAAAGTGTCAACATTCCAGGAAATGACAGCTTTGTTTTACTCTGAGCAACATGACAAGTCTGTGATCCTTCAATTCAAGTTAAAATAGAAATTATCAAAACTGGAGCTACAGAACTTTTTCATTACAACAGCGGCACATGAACAAGTGAATGGAGCAGTATTCATCATTAATAATAGCTTGTCAAAAGATGTGATGCAGAGGGTGTCAGTCTCTCACCTTTTCAGGCCTTTTGTACACAGCTGGCCATTGAGAACTGTCATCAAAGTAAAGCAATATGTTCTGACAGCAGCGAGACTACATGGAGAAGAGACAGAAAGAGATAGCATTGGGATGTGCATAGATCAGTGAGGACGCAGCGACACAGTTTGAGATTGATATGGCAAAATTGTTTCCAAAGTCGGCAGAATAAAACAGCAAAGTAAGACATGGGTAAAAGAAAGCCGAGAGGAGGAACAAACAGATGCATAGAAAGATGCAGAATGAGAGAAAAAGTAGGAGGAGGGAAGAGAAAAAAAGGACAAGGCAGGTACAGCAGGAACAGCCGGAGGGAAAAAGAGAAGACATCAGCTTATATGAGGTACGAAAAGTAAGAGAGAACTAGGAAGATTCTAAATTATACAGGAAAGAAAGAGCGAGTAAAGTAAAAATCACACTTATTTTGACTAGAAAGTGTGGGGAAGCTGAGCTAATTTAGAAAAATTCTGAAAATAATGAAGAGCAAACAAATGCATGATGCACACATAAAACTTTATGTTAGTCATCTTACCTTTGGATATCGGAACCGAAAATCCAGCCGCCCAAAGTCAGTCAGAAAGCAAAAGCGTGTAAGAAAAACCCAGTCCTGTGGTCAAGATAGAAAAGAGACAGAAAAAATTTGAACACATAAACAACTAACATGTAGATGGAGCAAGGTAGAAACAAGAATCTACAGCTGTGCTAGTGGTTCTTTGAGCCTTTACTTTGGCACAGCAGCGCTCTGGGGAACATGCCAGCATCAATATGTCAGCATGCTCACAATCACAGTTATAGATGCATGATGGCACAAGAGAAGAAGTCTGGGGATCAGCAAACTCGAACATTTATTTTCGAAAATTGTGCAAATCTCTCTATATATACAGGATATGTGAAAACCGCTTACTTATTTGCAATTTACTCTTTGGGCAAAAACTGAAATTGACCAACAACCTATCCAGTGGATGCTGAGGCATGAAAATGGACATTAACCATCCAAGATGTAAAAGAGGGAATGGGAGCAGTAGGGAAAAGAAAAAAACAAATAGGAGTTGGTGAGGACATAAACAGGGTTGTAAAGAAGAGACCTACCAAAGAGCGGTGATAAGACTTATACGAGCAGGCAAGAGTTTCAGGAATGTTAAAGACAAACTGAAAGGGAGGGAAGCAGTGCCAAGAGGGTAAACTTCTAGAGAGGGTATACGGTGGAGGGCATTAAGGGGGTGCTGAGCACATTAATAAGCATGAGAGGTCGAAAAGAAAAAAAAAACCCTATCCATTCTTAATATTATTCAACCATAGGCTTGGCAGCATGAGACTAGATAATAGTGCTGATGGTGTAGTTCACTGAGCTTACATAAGGCAATGCAGCAGTGTCAGTATGGTGGATCAATGAGTGGTGATGTATATACAGTGAGCAGCCAAATTATTAAAACCAGTGAAGTATACAGTAGACACATTACCATCAATTATTAAAGAAAGTGAAAATTTTGTAAATTCTAGGCTTATTACACATAAAGTTAAGCCTCTCCGTTTCTGGTTTCAATTAGCTGATTATGGCCTATAGCTCATGAAAATATGAAATCCAGAATCCTACAATAGTAGAATATTTCCTAAGATCAATCAAAAAAGGATTTACCACAGAAATGTTCAACTTACATAGTTTTACCTTGAAAAATATTCCTTAGTGTCCTGAAATTACTTTAATGTCACGTTCAATGTTCAATGTTCCAAAGTATGTTAATTTATACACTCAAAATTCACTCAAAAGGTTCTCTTTTACCATGAATTACTGCATCAGTGTGTCGTAACATGCAAGTGATCATCCTGTGGCAATTCTGAGGTGCTACTGAAGCCCAAGTTGCTTTGATAGTGACCTTCAGCTTGTCTGTATGTTTTGGTCAGATGTTTCTCATCTTCCTCTTGACAATAACTCCACATGGGCTTTATGCAGTTCAGGTCAGACAAGTTGGCATGCTAATCAAGCACGGTGATATCATGGTCAGCAAACCCTTTGGTCGGTTTCTCCAAAAAGCTTGTCAGCAAATGAAACATGAAGTGATCTAAATGAAATGCAAAATTTACTTTCATCTGAAAAGACGCCTTTGGAACCTGACGTAGTCTCTGATTCAGGAGTGACTTGATATTAGGAATGCAACAGTTGTAGACCCTTTCCTGAACGTCTGTGTTTGATGCCTTTTAATGCCCTGACACCAGCCTCAGTCCACTCCATGTGAAGCTCTTCTAGATTCATGAATCAACTTTTCTTAGCAATCCTCTCAAGGCTGCAGTCATCCCTGCTTTTGTACCATTTCTGTAGCACACTTTTCTTTTGGAGTCAACTTTTCGATCAATATGTGTCGATACAGCACTCTGCCAACAGCAAGTCTTTTTCAGCAATATACAATGCCTATAAAAGTATTCACCACCATTAGATGTTTTACCTTTTTGTTGCTTTTATACATGAAATCATGGTAAATATAATTTGAATTTGAAAAAAAAATGTGTTTATTATTTATATTATCATGTGAAATATATATATTTTTTTTTTCTACCACTCAAAAGTTCTACCTCATTAAGAAGGCAACAAATTCCACAAATTAACCTTGACAAGGCACACCTGTGAAGTGAAAACCATTAGGGGTGACTACCTCATGAAGTTCATGGAGAGAAGGCCAAGAGTGCGCAAAGCAGTAATCAAAGCAAAGGAAGGCTATTTTGAAGAATCTAAAATATGAACCATGTTTTCACTTATTTATTACATAATTCTGCATGTGTTCATTCATAGGTTTGATGCCTTCAATGAGAATCTACAATGTAAATAGTCCTAAAAATAAAGAAAAAACATTAAATGAGAAGATGTGTCCAAATTTTTGACAGGTAGTGTACACACACACACACACACACACACACACACACACACACACACACACACACACACACACGTTATAGACTTATAGTCTCACATATGCAGATATGATGATTATATTGGTATATGGAGTTCTACATCAGTTAATGTTTTATTTCCTTAAAATCTATTGTACTCTTCAGATGTCTAAAGTACACATATTCAATACATGATGACAACTCACAGAATACATTTTGACTTTCCAACCACATATGAAGGACCGGAGGACAGTTTTCATTTTGCTTATTAAAACAGGCCTTTAGGGTTGGTTGTTATGAACTCTTGATCTCCAACCAACCAACAAAACTCCCTATGCACCATTATACTGTAATTACCACTGCCCTGAGTTTCCCCTACATAAACAAGCACAGTAATTTCTATGCTAAGAAATAAAGTGCAACCGAGCAGCATACCGTGGCCAGCACTGCTGCCTCCATATATCACAGCAAACAAAACCGCAGCCATATTTCAACCACTGCCAGCCAGTTTCAGCCCTTGGTGCCTCTGTGTTATAATTCATGGCAAACTCCAGAAGTCACTGAAGCCAGAGACTCACGCCCACCTCTGTGCGCTGTCCTGGGTGATGCTTAAGGCTGTAACCATGACAACCAGGGCAGCAGAGGCAAGCACTGACCCAGAGATGAATCCCTGGAGAGAGGAGAGATGGTCTGGTTGAGATGGTGGGATGGAGAGGGGTATCATTTACCTCAGTACAGCCAAGGACTGTGAAACACCCCTTTGTTAGGCGAACACACCGAATTATCCACAAGCATCTGTCACTCTCTTTCCAGCATGTTGTGGCTGATCAAAAACAACCACAGTCATCTACACACGCCACTTAGTGCACACACATATTGCTCCAAATGCCCCCTCCCCATTAGTGCCATAGCAACTACAGCATACCTTCGTTCGCAGCTGCCATAGAAACATCAAACGCACAAGCCATTCATTCACAACACACACCCACTTTTATTTTGTGCTCTCGAGCACTTGTCCTTCCAATTTCCTACTCAATAACCCAGCAGTAGTACACAGCTCCAAACAATGATGCTGAAAGTAGATAATTAGTCTGACTTCCTTGCTCTGTGAGCTAGTTCTTTTAGCTGCTCACACACTCACCAAAGACGGCAGTTAACACAAATTTTTTTAATTGAATTCCGAAGACTGAACTACTGATTAATAAACTGACACAAATTTCAGGGCTCAAAATCAAATCAAAAGGGGTCAACAAAAATCCAAATTTAATGAGTTACCAACAATTGTGACTCTTACTGAAGTTCACGTATATTGCAGTTTTTAGTAGAAGTCTATAAACTAAAAACCAGTGACTTCTAAGCAGAAGTTCAACCAACTCCTTAGTAAACAGCCCCTTATCTACTGATTATACAATACTGTGATTAAATTAACTTAAAGCTGGAGTATGCAGGATTGTAGACAGTGTAAGAAGAAGAAACACTGAAAAGAATACAACTTTAAAAAAAAACTAAAACAAAAAACCCAACTCTTTCCTTCAGGGCTCCCTCCTCAGTCACTAATGGTGGACTAATTCACAAGACAGCACATTGACAGGGAGCATTCAGACTACATTATGTGTCATTTATTGTTAACCATAACCTACATGCCACAAAACAAAAAACAGATACTCACTTGTCCAAAAAAAAAAAAACGCTCCTTAACTGCTTTTTAACTTGGAATCACAGCCAATTTGATTTCTTTTTTGACAAGAATTTCTCAAAAAAACTACTCTTTCGTGTCAAGGTGAAAACTGATTTCTACAAAGGAATGCCAATTAATTGAAAAAGTAAAATAAATGCTTGTATAAGTGACTCACCTAATTCCACACAGATGCAGCAGATTTTTTAAATAGAGATCATCTGATGTGCAGTGAATGTGCCTCAAGTAAGGTAGTGACTAGTCCAGTCACTGGTGAAACACTGCTCCTGGCTGTAACTACACTGTGAAGACTAAATGCATAACCGTGGGGACGGAAACAAGAAAATTCCCAAGTCACTGAATATCTCCTGAAGTACAGCTAAATCCATCATTTAAAAAATGGAAGGATTATGACATGTGCTTAAATGTGCCCAAAGGAGGCTATCCTCTAAAACTGAGTTACCATGCAAGAAAGAGACTAATGAGGGAGGTCACCAAGATGCCTATGAAGATACCTATGACTCCTCTGAAAATTCCAAGCTTCAGTAATTGAGATAACACAGACTGTGCATACAATAGCTGTTGCCTGGGTTCTTTGCCACTCAAAGCTATATGGAAAAGTGGGCAAAAGAAATCCACTGACAAAAAAACCCCAAAACACTCACATTAAATCTCAACTACCGGAAGGCATGTGCAAGACTCTGGTGTGATCTGGAAGAAGCTTATGTGGTCTGACTAGACAAAAATTTTCATTTTGGACTTTAGACTAGACACCAGACAATGTATATCATCACAAACATGCCATGCCCACCGCAAAGCAAGGTGGTGGTAGTATTGTGATTTGGGATGCTACTTGGTGGCAGGCCCTAAAGGTCTGTGAAGGTAAAGGGTAAAATGAATACAGAAAAGTATAGTGAATTCCTAAAGGACAACTTGGTGCAGGCTGCAAGATGACTGAAGTTTCATGTTTGGACTCGAAAAGTGCTGTCCACTCACGAGTCCTGACAGTTTTGCAAAGAAAAATGAGGTAAAATAGTCTTCATTCTTCACTTCAACTCCATTGCCAAACACAAATAAACAGTTCCTGCAGGCCACCTGGACACAGGACAAGACTGTTAGTAGTCATGGTGCTGGCCTTGCAAAAGGTTTTAAAAAGAGCTTCAAATGTCATTGAGTTGATTGTGTGGAACACTCTGCTGTTGAAGGTCTTAAAGGGGCAGCTTAAAAATTTGAATATTGCAAAAAAAAAGTTATCTTTTTCCATAATTTAAATGAAAAAGTTAAACTTTTCATTTATTCTATATTCACCAACAATGTTCTATTAAGAAGAACCAATAAATGTGAACATATCGCCTCTGTTTCAGCCTCACAGCACTAACACCCAGTGTGTTTTAGGATAGATTTTAGGATTTTACTGATCACTTTAAAAGCCCTCAATGGCCTCTTTCCTTGTTGTATTTCCGATCTTTTAGTACCTTATGCACCAGTACACATTTTAAGATCCTCGGGCAGAGGTCTTCAGTCTGTTCCTGGGGCTCAGCTGAAAACTAAAGCGGACAAAGTGTTTGCAGTCAGATCACCGAGGCTCTGGAAGGATCTGCCTGAGGAAATCATTTTGGCTGAATCTGGTCTATTTTAAATCTCCTCGTACAACACACTTTTATCTGAGAGCCTTATTTGATTTTCTTGGAGTTTTGATTTCCTTTGAACTGTTTTTAAATATATATTTTTTAATCTCATTAACCCTGTCTTGGCTTTATATGTCTTATTGTGCTTTCATCTGTCTTTTAAATTCTGATGATTTTACCACTTGTCTGTACTATTTTGCTGACCTGTGAAGCACTTTGTAATCTGGATTCTGAAAAATATTTTAAGTCAAGTCTTTTTGAAAATTCTTACCCAAAAAGCCACAAACTGACTGTGATTCTATGTCATTATCAGATCACTTGATTTATTGTTTGGTGTCAAGATGTAAAAAGATTTTTCAAAAACCATGATTTTAAAAAAAGCTTCTGGACTACTTTGTATACTCAAGCTTTAACATCCTAGATATGAGAAAACACAAAAACGGAAACATATTAAAATGGCCAAAAGCATGTGAGCAGCATCAAAACAAAGTCTTTGAATACTGAGACATTACATCCACATATACTTGTAGAAAATTTAATTCCTAAGCTGCAGGTATTAATATGCTACTAGAGCAGCCACTATCCTTTCCACAAGACTTTGAAACCTGGCTGCAGGGATTTGCTCCTTTTCTGCTTCAGGAGCATTACTGAGGTCAGGCACTGATGTCAGGCGATAAGGCCTGGCTCACAATCGGCAATCCACTTCATCCCAAGGGGTGTTTGATGGGGTTGAGGTCAGGGTTCTGTGCAAACCAGTCAAGAATTTTCTCGAGAAACTCAGACATCCATTTCTTTATGGACCTGGCTAAGTGTATGCGGCATTGTTATTACTGAAAACAGACAACGGTCTTCAGGCAATTGTTCTGTCAGAGTAAGATGCACAGTAATAACAAATGCCTATTCTGTAACAATTTCTCTCAAATGGATCTACACTGGAGCTGAAATTAGAATTTGATTACCCAATTGTTCTGTCCACACACACAAAAATGTAATTTTCCAAAGATTTGTTCAGAGGTTTAGTCATGTTTCATGCTAAAATAATAAAACAAAGATTGAAATGTGAGACTTTGCCCCATCTTATTTAGGATTAAACAAAAATATTTTCTGCTTTTAGACTGTTGATTGAGAAAAACAGTTGAAGGCTTCCCTTGAGCTTGAGGAAATCTGATGTAGTAAACACTGAATCAATTATTGAAAAAATAACTGGAAGTCAAAACGATAATGACAGCAGTCCATATTGCAGCCCTAATTCAAACCACGAAAAAAACAATGTCAGTGCACAAGTATTATTTACATATCTTCTGGAAATACAGTGCGTTGTAGAGTATAAAACATTACTTTTACACTTGTGCTAAAGGCAAGGTGGGTATATGAAAATCTTGACATAGATTTTAATTTTGCTCAACCCTATTAATGGAGTTTTTTTTTAAAGCATTCATTTAAGCCATTTTTCCACACACAACTGTCACATTTCTTTGATGTAAAGTAAAAAATCTTTGGATTTTAGACCATTAGAATGCAGTTCAAATTGTTTCAACATTTTATGAACACATTGATAGTTAACTGAAAAATAAATGTATTGATAAAAAAACATGAGTTGCAGCTAGGGCTGCAACTAACAATGAATCGATTAATCTGAGCACGATACGTCATCAAAAGTGGAAGTGAGCGCGCAATGCAACAGAAATCACCGTTGGAGCAGAGTGCGGGACATGGATGGACATCTGCGCTGTATCGTGCGTATATAGTATATGCATATGTTATAGATGCACGATACAGCCGCGCTCCGCTCGGACGGTGATTTCTGTTGCATTGCGCGCTCACTTCCACTTTTGATGACCTATCGTGCTCAGACGATTCATCGATTCATCGTTAGTTGCAGCCCATTAGATCATCATTCCGTCAGTCACTGATGACCACAATTAATCAATGGTCAAAATGAGTATGTTTTTGTTGCTCTACAAAATTTAGCACGTCTTTGCATAATTGATGCTTTTAATCAGTGCACATGTAACTTGAGTAAAACAGTCTACCAAAGGCACAATGGCATCAACAAGCTTGTGTGGAGACGGCTATTAGCACAATTCACCAATGGGGTTGAGCAATTCCACCAACGTCAATAACTAAACTAAGCAGCCACTAGTTAACAAAGTGTAGCTCAGTGTGTTTGTGTCAGCGGAGAGCAGAAAAGAGACTGATCCCTGGAGAGTAGCAACAGTGGATGAGGTGTCCACCTTAATCCCCTTTCAGTCCTCTTCTTTCCCCAAGGCCACTGCATTGTGATGCAGAGTCACTCAGCCACCTCCCCAAGTATGTGTGTGTGATTGCACATGCAGTGTGTGTGTGTGTGTGTGTATGTGTATGTATGTACAACCCATTAATCAAGTGCTATGCCTTGATGCAGTATCTGGTCAATTCAGCTTCTCACTGTCTTATTCTTTTTCTTTCTTCCTTCCTTCCTCCCTCACAGTTTCTGTCCTTTCATCTCTGTAGCTTTCTGTCTTTTTCTTTTTCTCTCCAGATCCCTGTTTGTTTGCTAAGCCTCATTAACAATTAATTACCAATCAGCTAGTCAAGTCAACCCTGGACTGCTGGGCTTCTCAATGATTCATTAGTCAGGGTTACACAATGGTGCAATGCATAAACACACTCTCGCACAGACAGGCATACACAAACACACACAAGCTCTGTCCCTTTCTGTCAAACTGGGTGTTTCAATGAGCACACATAGGCTTTGTAAACATGTAAATAGACATATTAAAGCAAGCATACGGACACATCATCATGCTTCCTCACATGCATCCACACATATAACATCTGTATCTAGTCACAATATCCTCATTAAAAAGGAAAACTGATTGAGTTGTGGACTTGAAAGTGCTACGCCAAAACTTTGAAGTTAAATTCAAAGACTTTTCTATGACTTTAAAAGGCTTGAAAATTCTAAATTAAAAAAATAAATCTAATTAAAGAGTTCATAAAAAGCATGTTTAAAGGTAGGAGATAACATTAATTAAAATAAAACGTCATATGCAGGGACTCTTACTTCATGATCATGATTAAATCCTGGTGATATCCATTCTGTAACTGCTACTATATCAACCCAGATATCCAAAATAGTAAATTCCACAGCTTTTCAGGAGTTAATTTTAGGATGGAGAAAAGCCCAATGAGTTGAGGTATGTTGGTGAACATGGGCGGTAGATTTTTAAATCAAAACAGAGCTTTCACGTTTTCTCTAGAACCATTTTTAGAGTGATATGCATTAATTACTGAATCTCTAAACTCCCTCCTGAAATGCTGAACAGTGTGCAGAAACCTAAGGATGAATGATGAATGACTTGTGCTGTCAAAATATAACTGAGCATGAGCTCAGCTCAAACAAATGTCATATGAAGTCTTTGTACATGTTTGTTATCAGTCTGCTGCAAATTCATACAGCTCTATGGACACTGACACAAGAGACACAGCCTGACGCAGGGGGTGGATTTTCTGCCTTGCTCAGAGGTCTACAGATGTTGACTGTAGAAGGAGGGCAAAGTTTATTTCCCCAGTTGATTTCAAAACAGTGTCCTTCTTTTGCCCTTAAAAATACAACACCACTGCCCCTCAAAGGGACATTTTATCAGTGTGTCCATACGGCATCAGCCAGTTACACTAACGGTACACATCGACCAGCTCAAAGAAAGATGTTGACTAGTCCATTGTCGCACCATTGCCTTTGGATAACTATGCTTATGTCTCACTATGTTTATCCAGACACAATTTTAAACAGTTCCTCCATCTCAGTGTGGCAAATTTGGTTTACCAATTCACAACCCGGTGCAAACTCTACCTTCACCTCTGCAGACACTGATACAGCTACAGCATCCAGGAACTGAAACTGAGTTCATTCTGTGAGTGAGTGTGTGAGCATGTGTGTGTGTACTTGTCCAGCTATTTTGTGAGGACCAGTTTGTGAGTTCTGGGCCATTGGAGTGAGGACAATTTGGTAAAGTGACAACCTCTCAGCTGTAAGATCACTTTAAAGCCTTTTATAGGGATGTGTGAGGGTTAGGACTTGGTTTAGGGTTGAGGTTAGAATTAGGTTTAGGTTAAGGTAGGGTAAGAGTTGCGGTTTGGCTTCTAGATTTGATGGCTAAGGTTGGAGTAAAGGGCATTATGTCCTCACAAAGATGCCAATGCATGCATGGATGTATGACTGTATGTATGTATGTGTGTGTATGTTTGTGGGTGTGAATCTGCAGGGATGTGTGGAGTGGAGTTAGTAGGTGACCTTGGGGCAGGAATGCACAAGGAAGACTGATGAGGAGTTAAAACGCACACAAGCACATACACAAAATATCAATACGTCAAGCCTGGTGTTGGCTGGTGTCATTCAAAGTACTTTGTTTGCTTAGGCTGTCATATTACACCTAACTGGCTCAGCAGCAGAAGCAGAAAAAAATCCCACCACATGGTTCAAGAACAGGCCTGAAAATCATGAAAAAAAAGTGCAAACCTCAGTCTTTTTTGAACATTCATTTCCTCTTAATAAATTTCTTAATGCCAATTTGTCTAACAATACAGTAATGCTAAAACAACTGCTTAGTGAATTAATTAGCTGGTCCATTCACAGAAAATGGAATCAGCAGCTATTTAGTCATTGTCATTTTTTTAAAGGAAAATGAAAATCCACTGGCATCAACCTTTAAGATGTATTTGTCATCTGGTTTGAGGATATCACCTCATCAGATTAGTGTTTCTTTTTTCCAACAAATCACCCTATGCTCCAGGAAATTGCTATTTCCACAAAATATTTTTACAGCAATTTTACAGCTACCAGTGCAGCTTTGCATACATACATACATACAAGATGAATAAACTATGTTCTCATCTACCCCTACTACTATCTACTGCACTACTACACACACACACACACACACACACACACACACACACAGACACACACACACACACACACACACACACACACACACACACACACACACACACACACACACACACACACACACACACACACACACAGTTACACACTTGGAAGTTACCCAGTGCAACCTACTGCTGGCCACTGAGCAGCTCCACTGGAGCAGATGCAGATTCAGTGCTGTGTTCAAGGGCATCTCTACGGCTGTGATGGATGGATGAGTGCCTCTTGTTCAATTTATCCATTCTTATCCCCATTGTCATTCTGGGGATTCAAACTGGTGGCTTGAGTCTCAGTCTGACTCATTTTATATTTACTGCAGTCAAGAGTCCGGTGAACACAACATGTTAGCAACCCAGAGTGATAATTAAAGCTTGCTGGCTCAAATTGCCTCCTGTGCACATGATCAAAGCAAAAACATGCATCCTTTATCACACTGTGTCCATCGCATTGTGTTTTTGAGTGCTTTAACAGATACACCTCCTCTGCTGCTGGTCACTGAGCGGCTACATGGTGGCAACAGGAGATTTCATCTGCTGAGAGTGCTCGTGTTAGAGTTGAAACAATTGCTTGACTAGCTGACAGAAAATTACTCAGTTTTGCCATGAACCTATCAAGCAAAAATGACACATATTTCTTGTCTCCAGCTTTCCATTCAACTTGTTTGTGGTTTACATCATTGCAGTTGCTGAACTGTCAGGTAAAACATGAAAAATTTGTACATAACCTCAGGCTTTTCCATCTTATGTATTCTTTCTTATGTTTATATGATCAGGTTTGTTTGTTGAACATCAAATTAATTTACTCCTTGTTACAAAACTCCGGACAGCTGATCTCAGGAACTGAAAGATTTATGGATACATACTTGGCCTGTAAAATATGAGTTCTGCACAAATTTCAGCAGAAATATAATTATGCACTAAACCACCACAAAAAAACTTGATCTGAGACTGATTTGACAGCTCTGTTATGGAGGCTATTTTGCCTGCAGAGTGACCTGTATGGTTTAACTCACAACAAAATGGTAGGCAGCCTTCTTGTGCGGCTCATTTATGTCAAACTTGATCCCAACAAACTCGTGAGAATGCCATTCAGAGATGTGGAACAGCAGGTGGTACCTCCCTGAATTACAAACGGCCGAGAGCTGCTGCTCCAGTTGCACAGTCAACATTTTAACACCCGGATCTTGTCACACAGCACACTCAGAACCCTAACCGGGCTTTAATGAGCCCAGTTGGTGAACGGTCCACCGCACAACCACCGTTGCGCGCCACAAGCCATATGACGCACACCGGTGACGGCTCCTCTAGCCATAAACAGAGAAACCACAGCTAATTTACATTGAAGCATGGCAACAAAACAATGCATGGTTCAGCTGGATTCGGCTTCAAGATGAGCAACCACTACCGACGCTTCATTGGTGGAGCGTGGACTGGTGGGATGCCGCTTGCTGGGGCAGCAATGATGCCAAGGACTATCTTAGTCAGGGGGAAATATACGCCACGCTTGACACGCATGCAGATGGCGCGCAACTGGAAGACAGTATAGAGGGAAGTGTGTTTCATATGGCGGCGATAAACAGCCACGTAAATATGCGAGGCAACTTGAATTGATAGAAGCCCCTTCGTCCATCCTCGGAACAGTCCACCAGTCACCTGCGTTCGGTTACGCAGTCAAGTCGTTTTCGCACTCCTGTCAGTCTGTGTCGTTGTCGCAAGGCAACAAATTAACGAGGTACAGAAAGACGGCGCTCACCTCTTTGGTGTTGACGATGCCTCTGACGTATTTTCCGAGGACTGAATCCACGCAAAGGACGCTGGACAGCACGGCCAGGCAAAGGAGTCTCTCCCCGACCCTCACCTCCATCTTTCTCTCTCCCCCGCTGTCGCTCGTCTGCTCGCCGAGCTCCCCGAAGCCTGTCTCTGCTAGGGAGCGCGCACGGAGGACCAGCGCGCAGAGGGTGGCCAGAGAGAAGCGGACGCGCTCGCGTTGGTCCCTCAGTGCATGTGGGCCCCTCCAGCTGTTGAAGCTGCCGGGTGGTGGATGGTGATGGCTGTGTGTGTGTGCGTGTGCGTGTGTGTGGTTGATTGGGAGGGGGTGGTGGATAGAGAGTGCGCGCGCCCGGTTCCGCTCGTGCTTTGACAATGCGACACGTCCGCACATTAAAAATGCCATCGCTGATTGCAATCATGTTTTCATTAGAGGTCACACACCTCTAATGAAGTAGCACTGAGACAGATGATGCCCGGCCTTCTGTTCCAAATTGGCTTATATCACTTATCAGGAAGATACCTATCTACAGTAACAGGCTGGATTACAGCTGAATTTTCATGAAAACGGTTATAGTGCGCTTTTGCAAAAGAAGCACTCAGACCTTTTAGGTTAAAGTAGTTGGCTTTTTCCACAGGCAAACTATTCTTTTACCAGTATGTTTTTGTATCCAAACTTAGCATAAGTAAAAGTACAGGAATATCAGTAAGATGTAATTTAAGTGTCAAAGGTTATCTAGTATTATGGAGAATGTCCACTTTCCAAGTGTTATATACAGAATAGGCTATTGTTTGATTTCAGTGTTGTAGCTGGTCAAAATGGAGCTTATTAATATACTGTTGGGTTTAGATAAATCTATACAAAAGCATCGCTTTATAAACTCATCGTGTTTGGTGTGCGCAATCTTCACATGCAAAAATTAGTCATCAGAAATGTTGTGCAGTTTAGAAGGTTATTTGTCTCTAAATTGTAGAGAGAAGGGCATAAGGTGAAAAAAGGTGCCTCAAAATTGCACTTACAGTACATCCTTATTTTCACCTCAGTAGACAAATTACGGTGCATGAATATTAGAAAGCTCTCTGCATTGTGTGTTTTTGGATTTAGTCCAACACTTTGTGTTAAACAAAATATCCCTCTTAGTTCCCTTTCCCAAAGTCCTGGCTGAATCAAAATGTCAGGAAAACTCAATTGATCAGTTTTAGTATTCACAAATGCAGTCCATCCATCCATTGTCTATACACCGCTTAATCCTCATTAGGGTCACGGGGAGCTGGAGTCTATCCCAGCTGACTTAGGGATAAAGGCAGGGGACACCCTGGACAAGTCACCAGTCTATCACAGGGCTGCACACAGTGACAAACAATCACACTCACATTCACACCTATGGACATTTTAGAATCACCAATTAACCTCAGCATGTTTTTGGACTGTGGGAGGAAGCTGGAGAACCCGGAGAAAACCCATCATGTACACAGAGAACATGCGAACTCCACACAGAAAGATCCCAGGCCGGGATGCGAACAGGGGATCTTCTAGCTGCAAGGCGACAATGATATCCACCAACCTGCAAATGCAGTCCTAAATCATAAATACACAGAAGTTGAAATCCATTAAAAATACCATCTCATCAGACTGAATGAAATATCATCTGTATTTTCTATTTTCAGCAACTTGCAGATAATCTCTAGTTTAATCGAGGCTTTGAAAAGGTTAATTCGTGAGCTTGGACACAACAGCAGCATTCATGGGATATTTATTTAGATATAAATCAACAAAGGAAAAAGCCTTGTCATGGCGCATCAAACACATCATTCTAGTATGAAACCCTCAAAGAAAATGCAGTCAGCTCAAAACAAACTGGAATCAACAAATCTGCAAGTAAACATATTTAAATGATTCACATTTAATATACATTCTTTTTTTATTCACAGGTTTGCACTTGTGGTGTTTTCCATAAAAGATAATTTAAAAGTAAAAACAAGTAAATTTAATACATACTTTCTTTCCAGTCTATGGCTTGTTTTTTTAAAGGCTAATAATATTCTACATCAGAACTGATGCGGTGCAATTTGCATATGATGTGCAGATCGGCTATGACACTGATTAGCACCTGCATTTACAGTGGTAACATTTAACAGCAAACATTAAACAGCAAGGACTGTACATCTGTTGCAAGATTCTAAGTGCAGTCTTTGGTTATGCTTGAAATTTTAACCATAAATGAAGAACATCTAACTATCATAAGGAAACATTTCCAAGAAGTGCTTGAGGTCAGTTTAACTTGCTGAGGCAGTTGTAAAAGCAGGCTTCAAGGATTCTTAACAATACCTTGAATCAAGTGCTACTGTATATGGGTTGGTATATTATCTGTAAAGTCCAAGCTTAAGGTGATTCGCAAACATTGCACAACAATAAACAGAAGTGCCACATTTCTAACAGAAGAAGCAGAGACTGTGAAAAGAAAAATGAAGCGATGCTTGTGTGTAACTGCATCACTTTACTGTAAATGTTGCCCTGACTGTTGAAGTAGCAAGCTCAGGTTTGTAACAGTATTGCACTTTGCATGGCACATCATGGAAATCAGCCTGGAGCGAGGAAAATCTCTAATAAAATAGCTTTTGATGAGTAAAACTGCAGAGGCATCCTGCATATCTTGACAGCTGAATATTTTTAAGAAGTAGTATTACTCTGAACTACTACAAGCGGTTTTACTCTCAGGTAATATTTGCAGTTATAAAGTTCCTCACCAACAAGTGAATCATCAACACAGACATTATGATGTAGACACACTAAAATAATACTCAACCAAATGTCAGCTCAAAGTTACAGACAGCATAAACTACAAGTAGCAAAATCATCTGACCAAAACAACAGATGAGGTTTCTGGTGCATCGCCTACACTCAGGGTAGACTAATACATGACCGGTCATAAATGGGGAGAGGCATATGAAGGCTAATACACAGCAAGTAAATGAATTTGACACATTTCAACATTTTTTTAGCTTTATGCAACAAAGTGCTAATGAGCAATCAACTCCGCTGTCCTACATACGCAGTTGTGTTTTAAGTATTAATAAAATCAAGCTGATTTAGAGTACATCATAGACAAACACAGCTGTCCTACAGAGGCCTGACAACTACAAAGTGGGTGTTCTCAACAACAGACAATAAATACAATGAATAACTGTTGACTGGAAAGTGCCATTCTTGTCTTTTGTGTGTATGACACAAAGAGGGCAAACCAACGTGTGAGTTCATCTTTCTCTGCAGGACAGAGACTATTGTGATCATGTGAATGTGCACACAAACTTCACTTGAGTCTGACATCAAGTAAAGAAAAAAAAAATCACATGTATACAAGTTCAGCTTAAAATAAACTTATACTGATTGACAGACCAACTACTGCAAAAGTGCACGGTGAGCACAAACAGCGGATAGTGAAGGAAGTACAAACTTCAGCCCAACATCTCAGAGTGAGTGTATAACTTTCTTTCTCTTCTTGGGTCTGCTTCTCTCCATCAATCTGACTAAAAATATTGCAGTAAGTACTTCAAGCTGACAGAACTGAGTATGGTCTAATCCTGTAGCATGACTTTGCTGCTGAAAATCCTGCTCTTCTACACAGGGAGGATTTTGCACTCCGAGCATCAGCTAAATCCTATTCATCACACAGCATCCCTCTCTACAGACCTGGCAACCCCAGCCCTGTTACCAGGCAAGGGCAGAACAGTGCCAGCATTGTTGGCATCTATATTTAGTTGGACCTGATAGAAGGACTGACCCTCAGAAGGACATTTTTGTGTACTTCAAAGTGCTTTGATGGCAATACGCTCAGAAGAGTGTCCTCAGGTAATCAAAAACAAAGTCAACCCCAAATGTGACAGCGAGGAGTAAAAATATCTGGACCACCAGCCACTGTTTTTGGGCCAAATACAAGTTCAATGGCTTTTACACAGCACTTCTGCAATTGCTTTTCTTGGTCAGGGTCTACGAGCTTTGCCTAAAAGCCTCTGATTTGTAAAAAAAAACTGGTTATCAGGCCAGAAAACTCCTGCCTAGAGAGAAGTGGTACTTTGACACAGTGCATACTGTGCAGAGAAGTAGTGAGCAATAACGCTTGCTGAGGAACAGGGACAACCTAAGCGGAAATCAGTGCAGTGAAGTTTAAAATGTGTATTGATAGCTGAGAGCTGGGGTTTTGCCACTCCTCTCTGTCTTATTCATTCTGGAATAGTCAATACAGAACAACTGTTTCCTATCTTACACAATACAATAAAAACAGTCTCTTTCAGACATTTGAAAGCTATGATTGTTTTTGAAAGATTTGCAAAGAAAGGGCCAAAGTATTCCTGTACTTCATATTAATGCATTTCAGTGCACTGCCACAAATTTCACTATAACAGTCAATAGAATGCAGTCTTTGTATTTTTAATGTCAGCACAAGGCAAAATCCAGACACTATGACACTGTGTCCTTGTGTAATATCCTACATTTACTCTATCTGATCAGTATGTATTACTGAGAGTAGGATATGAAGTTAATTGGAGTAAATGGTTTAAGATTACATTAAATAATAGAGTATGCAAATCAGAAAAAAGCCTGCTGTGACTCATGGATTTTAACAGCAATAAAACATTTATATAAATAAAAAAAGCAATACTTCTGCATAGGATTAATTATATGGTTAAAAACTGCAATAGAATCTCAAGAAAGAAGTAAATCAGTTCAGTCTGTTGTGTTGTAGATTTGTAATTCTATTTCGGAGAGAGAGTCAACAGAGTTACTATCCACAAAGTAACCTGTATTGACTGCCAAACTGGCATAATGGAGAACACAATGTAGAGTTATTAAGTGTGATTTAGAGTGCCTCCCTAAAGGACAAGTGGCCATTTTGATGGGAATGACTCTACATAGAAGCATGTAGTGTGTCTACCACTATCTGATTAGGGCCTCCAATAACTGCCTTGGCCTAGATGAATCACCCATTCAGGCCTCGTCTCAAGAATCTTCTGCGTTGCTTTATGTCCAAGCCTCCGCTGCATAACAGCAACTCTGTTAAGTGTGTGTGCTCTGTGTGTGTGTGTGTGTGTGTGTGTGTGTGTGTGTGTGTGTGTGTGTGTGTGTGTGTGTGTGTGGGTGGGTGAGTGCTGGTCTTTGATCTAAGTAGCTGCTAAATTATCATTTTACTCTAAAACATGACATGACATGTTTTTTTTGTGGGTGTGTTCGTTTTGTCTACAAGATCTGCGTTGGTGCGTAGACAACTGGCAAGAATTGTAAAGTAGATGGAGTAATATTTTGGCGCTCCTCCCCACCTCCTGCTTTTCAGGACGCTTTCGTCGTCTCTCACTTAGGCATTGCACTGCCTAAATTTGTCTGACTTTCACTTACTCCTTCTCCTTTCCCTCCTCGGTGAAATGAAGCACACTTTTCTATCTAACCTTATTTAAGCCCCGATGCCACCAGCGTCAGTGTTATTCTGGGCTGCCACAGCAACTGAACCCTCCCCATCAGCAATTTTAGCTCCTCTCTTGACAGCTAGCTCTCCTCCCTCAGCGGGGCCAACAAAAAGAGAACCGCTTTCCCCAGAAGAAGCCGGCACACCCCTATCGGTTCGTTCCAGCTTGCGGTGCTTGCGTGGTTCTGGGGGTGTGTCCTGGGTGAAAACAGCACGAATTCGCTCTGCGCAGACACTGGCAGCTTCCCTTGTCTCCTTGGAGAGCTGCGATAGGCTGAGGAAACCATGGGGGAGGTCATCCACCACACAGAGAGTGACAGGCTGGTCTATGTTCCTCAAACGCTTGGCAAACATCACAGAGTCATCCAGCATGGGGTCTAATGCACAAGCCTGAGAGGGGGAGAGAAGCGGAGAAAGGAAGGGAAGGGGTAGGAATTGTAAGAAGCAAATTTGAATTCCCTTTAGACGTGTCAAGAATCTTAATTAAGGGTTGAAGAAAAGGAAGCCAAGCATTCCAGTCTCTTTTGTTCGAACTCTCTTTACATTTGTACTGATTCTGGTCACTTTAAAGTCAGCACCAATTTCTTCATTTTCATATTAACATCCTTCTCAAAAGAAAGAACAGGCTTCAACCTCACCAATCCCTCACATCACACTGTCACTCTAATATACGTAAACACATCTTGGTACTCTGTCTCTGAACATTTTGAGTCTGTTTTGTTTTCTGTCTAACACCCAATGTGTGTACTATATGTGTGATTGTGTGATATGATCAAAAGCTAAAGCTCTGGTCAAATGTTAAACTGCTGTTTTCAAGTCCTGTAAAACCAAGAAGTCTTCATATAGTGCTCCAAAAAATGGGCAATAAATATCTACAAAACTGTGACAAATGGGTAACCTTAATCTACTTGGAAGGCTGTGTTTCGGTCAAAGCTCCAAAGCTCTGATATTATTCTTTTTGTCAGTCCACCCTTGCAATGCTGTATTCATTCTTGAAGTTTAATCATATGTGCTTTCTCATAGGAGACGACAGTGTGATAAAAAGTGTAGAAAACTGCAAGTGCTAAAAAGCAAAATGTTACAATGCAGTGACTGACAGATAAATCACACTAGATTTGTTTGAGTAAGCTTTGAACCAGTGTATTTAACTGTGAAGTTCCTCTTACCACTATGTGTATCGGTGGCAACCCTTTAAGCATGCTATCAGGGGCTAGAAGAGGTGAGCAGAATGGATCCTTGACCACTGGAGAGCTCTCCACCTTCATCTCAGTCAGCTGCTCTGAGCGCAGTGGTTCAAACCCTAGAGGAAACTCCCTGCGGTGCTCCAGCTGTGATCCCTCCTCTCCAGTATCAGGTGGTGGTATGGCCAGTGAAGACAGGTCACTGGACATGGAGGTATCCCCATCCTTGGTGAGAAAGAAACTCACATCTTCTGGCTAAGGGAGAGACGAAATGAAAAGACATCCAGGTGAAGTAGACCTATACAAAATGACATATGTGTGTATATATATATATATATATATATATATATATATATATATATATATATATATATATATATATATATATATTTAAAAAATGTATATACATATACATCACACATACATACACCACTGTTTGTCCCTGTAAAAGCCTTCTAAAAACCTCTTCAGTCTTTCCTTAGGAACTCTAATTTCAAAGAGGAAAAGCACATTTGATATCTTACGTCACCTCTGCTTGCTATTTTTCCCAAACCAGCCACTAATCCAGTCTGCCTGTGAGAAAATACATGCAAGGATAATCTGCAACACCTTGTCAGTCCTGCACAACTAGAATTTTCTGATATGCTGTCAGCACTTTTTTAGCCAGATCTGTTTGTGAGAAATAGGTGACATAATCTCAGCTGAGTTCACTGAAGAGAAACATGCACATCAGTGGTGGGTAGACAGCACTGGAAGATATAGAGCTGAAATATCTCCATGCTCCCAAAATGTTCGACCTCTTAAAAAGGTTACAACTGTATGCCAAATCATTTCAAAGCAAAGTGTATGAAAGCAGAGATAAACTAATCATAGACAAGAGGCTAGCGGTCTTCTGTTCACTACAATACATATTCCCATCACATCACACATCTTTTTATAATAACAGGTTAAATTCCCATAACAATCTCCATTAACACCCAAGTGTTCTTTTAAGCAAAAGCCCTTGGTTGGTTAATACAGTTAACCTTTCCTGGATAAGATTATCAGCAGAGAGCAAGCTAATCTCAGAGTAAACATGTTCAAATGTGACATACAGTGCGCTCAGAGAGCAGTGGTGTACAGTGGGGTATGGCATTGTTGTGGGATCCCAAGTCCTGGCAAGTCTGGCTCTTCACTGATAATTTCCTACTGAGGAACTCTGAGGGCTCTGTGGGTACAGGAGGGTCAGCGTGAGGAGAACAGATGGATGCCTCTGAAATGCTCTTCCTCACTGCATCTAGCAAACAAGAAGGGCAAAGGGGTAAACAGATTGATGAATGACATGCAAATCAAAACATCTGAAACACACAAACAATAAAATTAAGTTCCTGAACAAAAAAAAAAAATACTGTCAACCACACAGAGTTTTTATTTAGGCTCAATAGCAGTTGGGAGAAAACACGGAAAATAAACTAGCACTGACAGTAACACAAGATCACTTTCACTTATTCTGCTGTTTCCACTTATCATATGTCCTCTGGTTGACAGCCAACAGTTAAAAGCCTAAAATGCAAATTGGGATGTATCAGGAAGGAAAGAGAAGAAGTAGGAGGAGGAAATTCAAAAATTGCTGTCATAGTGATATCATCTGCCCGCCATGAGCTGTCAAAACACAGCTGTAAAAGTCATCATGGCTGGTCTCCTCACAAGGCGCTACTGATCTCCCATTTCTTTAATAATAAACTATCTCAGCACCATGATGGTGTTTTAATAAAGTACACCCACCAGTGACACTCTCATTAAACTGGGTTTGCAGCTTTGGGGGTGCCACCTACCTAACGGGACACAAGGGAAATTACAATTCGCCACCAGATTTACGGTGGCTACAATTAACAATTACTGTCAAAGTCCTGCTGCTCCAAAAAGGTGAACTGATTTGAATCGGGCTACAGGAATGATTTGCAACATAATGAAATAAAGTGACAACTGGTTAGTTGGATGCTGAATAGCATGGATCCATGTATGCGACCTACTCCTCATGTTGTGGACCTGCAATATTTACATGAATTGACTTAATGATCACTTTAAAAATGCAAGAGGTATGCACATACACACAAAGTGACCAGAACTGTACTTTCACCAGAGATACGATCAAATCCAGTGGCTGCCAAGCAAAATACATTTATTCCACCCACATCTCATGTAATCTTTCTACACAACTACACCATGTGCGTGTGCTTGTGCGCACACAAACCATAATGAAAACCCATTGGCTTGTTTACCTGTGGCTCCTGGTGGCTCTGCACCTGTGCTCGGGGAGGCTGAAGCTCTGTTGGGATCCAGCAGAGACTGGATCCAGTTGGAGGCTCCCTGTCGGAAATCTCGCAGCATTAGTGCTGTGTCTCTCCTCACCAGGCTCAGTGTGCTCACCTTTGCTACTTGCTTCTCGGTCTGCGGCTCATTGCCTGGAGAAAGAGGCATAGAGGAAGCAAAAATAGATGTACAAAAGTGATGAAAGTGTTTTGGTCATTCCTCAGTAAGCACAAATGAGTAACAACAGAGAAGATGGGAAACCACTAATAGGAAAGGCATACCAGTCAAGTAAGAAAACCACTGACAGAGTGGGTTGAATACCACCACATAGCTATTTGTGTTACAGACAGCAATACACAGTGATGACAGATGGAGAGGACAGAAAATACGTATGCCATCAACCCAGTGTTTTAGTTCAGTTATTGAAAAGTGACAGCACAGGCAGTATTTCTGTGTCAGTAGTTGGTATTGTTAGCCAGTTCCTGCACTCCTCCACAGTCCTCTACAGATATACCCTAGTGAAATAATAATTTATCGGAGGACATGCAAGACTTTCTAAGCGTCTTTTCAAGGGTTAATTAAAAAGCATCCATATGCTAATGAACTGAGTTGCTATTGTGAATATTTTCCACTCACCACACAACTATACCTGACAATGGAAGAAATATTTTGGAAAATTATTTGATCCATAAAGTTTATCACTATTATGATGTAAAATCCTGCTTTTGTCATCTATAAAGATGAGAATATTTTGTTTATGATTCAGCAAAATTCAAGACCAGAGCAAATATCTGTATTATTAATATGACACAGTCTAAAAATTAAAGGAGGGAAAGTACAGAAATCAGCTGATGAAATGATTAGTTGACAAAAGATCTATTTTAATTTTGCTCATAAATCAGTTGTTTAAGCTATTGTTTTGACTAAATCATGGATTTTTTTTTGCTTCAGCTGTTGGTCAGACTTGTTAAATAATTTCAAGACATTTTTTTCATATAGTAAACTGCAGTATGAATTAATTAATTATTGGAATATGATAGATTAATTTCTAATCGACACAAATGTTCCCACCCTGGAAAGACAACAACAGATTAATTTCATAATAATAATTTACATTAGATCAATTCTGCTGGTCAAGACCACTAAATTAATTAATTAGAATGTATGATACGAAGTAGTAGACAGCAGACACCTGAAGACATGCTTAAAAAGGAAAAACAATTAGGAAAATAGATCTAAACTCAATTCTCCACCTCACCAGACAAAAAGAGGCATCCTGGCTAGATTTCTTTTAAAAATACACACCAACAACTCCTACCTGCGTAGGCACTGAGACACCTGGAGAGCACAGTGAGCGGCAGCAGGGGATCCATAAGTGTTAGCAGACGGGAGGGTGATGCGTAGGCCGTCAGCAGGGTAGCTGGATAGGCTGCCACAATGCCATCTGGCATCCGCACACCAAAGGCAGCAGCGCGCATTGATGTTGTTATAGATAAGTTGCCTCCTGCACTGTCACCAGCCAGACACACTTTCTCTCCAGTCCATCCTAGAGAGAATAAAACAGAACGGCGATGGTAAAGGTGAGGAAAAGAAGCAATATTATTGGGGGGAAATTTAGACAAATCAAACACAAAATAAAGGAAATAAATGACAAAGGAAAATAAATACTTTCCAAAAACTATGAAATCCACTAAGCAGCAAAATAGCCACTTGACAGTATCAAAGTTTAACATATTGCACCATTATTGTTAGTTTGACACAGCATGTTTTAGTGGTCGGATGTATTCCAACTAAATGTCCTCTGTTTCCTGTTTGAATACTGAACATGGAAATTTTAGCGATGTTTGAAAGCAAGTAAAGTGCATGAAGCGTGCAGCATCATCGCTTTAAAAATGATAAATGAATCCTTTCACGAGGTACACAGATATAGTGAACTAAGTTGAAGATTTCCAGAAGCACTCAACAGACACCTTTTTACTGAAGTAGGTAACTTTTATCCATTGTGCCTGCTCCTTCATTCTAATAACTTTCTTTTCTTTTGTTGGTCTAAGGTATATGCCATTACAACTGCAAAGGATTCAGAACATACTCAGATCCCTTCACTTCTTGCACATTATTTTGTTGTAGATTTATTTTAAATGGAATACATTTATTTTGCAACAGTCTACAATCAATATTGATTCTTCTTTTTATTTTTTAAGAGTATTTTTTATCTATTTTTATTATTTGCACTGCTGCTAATTGTCGTGTTCTTCAGACAAATTTCGTTGTACTTTTGAACAATGACAATAAAGTCTCTTTAATCTTTAATCAATAGCCCATGACAAAACTTTTTTTTATTGAGTTTTCTACAAATTTACTACATATCAAAAACTGCAAATGCCCAATTTAAAAAAGTATTAAGACCAGTAATTAAGTAGCTTGTCGGAGCACCTTGGCAGCAATTACAGCTTCAAGTCTTCTTGTGTAAGTTTTTACAAGCTTTGAATTCCTGGATTTGGGAAGTTTATCTGATTCTTCCAAACAGATATTCTCAATTTCTGTCAGAATGAATGAGAAACATGTGAACTACCATCTTAATCTCTCCACCAATTTTCACTGAGGTTTAAGCATGGGTTTAGGCAGGGTCACTCAAAGCCAGAGACCTGTCCCATGGCCTCCCCCAGCACTGTCTTGGCTGCATACTTATTGTCATTCTGATAGGTAGACTGTTGCTCTAGTCTCAAGTCACTGCACTCTGGAGCAGCTTTTTATTTTTTTAACCTCCCTTGTGTTTGCTCCCTTATGCTTTACCACAGTGATGATATTAGAAGGTAATGAGCAGCATCTGCTGGCCCCCAGACAAAGTGCCCAGAGCTTCAAAAGAGGTGCATTTTGCCTAATTAGACCAAATGTGCTTCTTGCTCTGTTATTCAGTTTGGCCAAAAGGCCAATTCTGTGAGGACTCCTGGTGGCTGATTTCTTTCATTCACAATTACTAAGGCCACTGCCACTTCACCCTGGTCCATGCCTTGGCACAGTTCTATCATATAGATCTACAGAAGGTCCCTGGCTTTCCTGATTTGCAGTGTGAATTGCAGGACATTTCTGAATTATGTCCTAACAATTCACAGCTCAAGGAAAGTTAAGGTGAGCAAGATATGTGGTGTCACAACAAAGTATCTGAACACGTTTGCAAAGAGGAAATCTGAGTTTTTGATTTTTTTTTCCATAGAAAATAAAAACATTTTATCAGTATAGGTAGTTGAGCATAGGCTGGTGGATATTAATGGTGATTTGGAGTTGAATGTACAACACAATGTATGCTGAAGTGAGAAGGTCTGACTACTTTGTGAATCTCTGCTGTATACTTTAAAGTGTGAAACAGAAAATTTACAGGAGATAAAAAAAAGTAAACAGTCCAGTATAAACAGTGCTGTGTGACGTGTGTACCAAGTAGGTGGTGGTTTCTCAGAGCCCAGCAGTAGGCATAGAAACATTCTTCTAGGGCCCTTGGGAAGGGGGCCTCAGGGGCCAGAGAGTAGTCCACTGACAGGATGGGAACACCAAGGTCCTGGGACCAACTCTTCAGATACGGCTGCACAAAGCATAAGACAACTTTATGACTTTTTAAATGGAGATGTTTGAAAATGAACAGGAAACAACAGTGACCAAAATAAAACACAGACGCAGGGAGACAGAAAGAAAAAGAAATATGAAGGAAGAAATGTGCATGAGGTGAACATTAAGACACAAGGATAAAAATTTATGAATATTATGTGCCCCTCTGATGTCATCTGTCGGATTTCTGGCTTACTGTCTAGACAAAGGGAGAATGAGCGCTGCCCTTTCAGTCACCTCCATTTCCTTTCTTCTCATACAATAATAACAAAGGTGCCCACATGTCCTATTTTGCAGAGAATGAAGGCAAAAGACAAAGACAAGGGGCTGGTGTGGATTTAGAGGGAGAGTCTGCAAAAACAAAGTCACTGTCAGAATACTGAGTATTTCTTTTATTATCGTTACAGTCAGGTTAAGTGTTTAATGTACTTATGTAGTGACCTTGAAATGAAAGGAAGGCATCAAACTTCTCGTGACACAATATTCTTCCCACAAAGAAGTCCCCATTTCCTCTTCATCTACTTCCAGCCCCTTTTTGACTTGCTATGACAAGGCTAGCAGGGAAAAAGACAGATCTCCATTCACAATGCCAGGAAAAGCACAGTGTTTGTATGTTTGTATGTCACCTCACAGACCTGTGATTCAGTATGAAAAAATAAACCCAACAGTGGCAACTATGGGCAGTCAGCTGTGTTCTCTTAAAGCTGTATGTGTCAATAAATTTGAGAGAGGCCACTGACAAGAGAGTGGTAATACAGTTCAAGCTGTATTAAGGTCAGGCAGTGTGGTTTTGTGCACATCAAATAGATACCCTTAAGGTGCACAGGAGTGTGTGCAACTGAGTAGCTATCGGTGGCAGTCAACAATAAGTGTAAACATGTGTCTGAGTCCATGGGCAGGTCTGTCAGTCAGACAGTTCATTATCTGCCTGCATAAAAGGAGCTAAGCATGCACAACAAATGGCCCACTGGGCAGAGAAGAGGTGTGTGTGTCAGTAATTTTACATGACTAAGGAAACTCACACACACATCCTAGTCATATACAACAATTTGAAGTTCTGAATCTGTTCTCAAAGCAGGAAATAAAGAGAGCGGTAGTCCTTTTGATTCTCAGACAGGAGAAGACAATTAATCAGCAGTCTTATACCTTTACATTCCAAAACCTTATCTGTGATGTCTGCACAAGTTGCTAAACACACAGATGTCACTACACCAATACCCCAGATCTCAGCACCATTGTGCAATGAAAACACCACAGCCTCCTGCAACTGAGGTCAAACTATCTCACGTAGGGGACAGGATAAACAAGATCAAGAGAGGGATATAGGAGTAAGAGAGATAAGAGGGACAACCTTGTCTCCATCATTGGAGAAGCTTTCCATTTTTTCTTCATTCTTCAGTGAGGGATTAAGAGAGCAGAAGCCAGCCAGAAAAATCTGTACAGAGGCATGTATGTGGTGCCCAAATACAACAAAAAGGAGATGTGAAAAAGGACACTAAGTGAACAAAAAGGATTTTGTGAGTTATTAGCAGGATTGAGAGGGAGGAGGTAATAAAAATGAGAGCCTAGAAGAAGAAAAGAGACAGATAGTCTGACAAGTCTTCCATTAGTGCCCGGGGTAATCTTTCTCTGCGGGATTGTACAGTTCTTCGTTAATTCAACATGACAGCCCTGCTCACCCCTTCTCTGATTGCTTCCTCTCATCCTCTGGTTGCTATGCAGCTGCAGATCAAGGATGCCCAGGTTCTTTGCAATTTCACAGAGCCCAGTCTTGCAGCAGCTATGAGTAGCTTGAAGCCACATAAAGATCGCACAAGGCCACATATGACCGTACCAACACAGGATGAATAGGGAGCTAAGATACAAACCATGTTAAAAATAATCTTTCTCATTAACATCAACAAAGCAGGTCCAGCATATGCTACCCTACTACAATTTCATGTATTGTTACTAATAAAAAAAAGTTGTTGAAAAAGCTACATTACCTTTGAGTGACAATGATAAGACCACATTAATAATACAATTTCTAAGCAAGAAGACCCAAAGCTTTAGTGTGTATGTGATGGAAAAAGAAACGCTGGTGCACTCATTAACCAGTGATGTACAAAACAAATCTAGGACAAGATGTCCTCTTCTACAAGAAAAAAAGATGGGTGAGGACAAAGTACAGGACAAGAAGCAACAACTTACAAAAGACAAGGACCGGCTTTGTATGCAGTATATCACAAGAGTGCATGGAGTGGGATCAAAATATCCTTACTAAGTTTTCAGAGAATACTTCCAAAATAATTAGCTTAACTGCTCATTATATGCCACACTACTGACAGAGGAAAAGAGTCAAACTAGTAACACCTCTGCCCCTCCACTGTCACCTAGTATCTGTCTCATTAACACTTTAATTAGCTGGGGTACAGTTACTATTTGTTTCAGGAAACACTGCTAAAGGGTTGAGAAGGTGAACTTAGCTAGATAAGCGCTTTGGTGGTGCTGGCTCAAATCCTGGAAAAAGAACATCAGAGTAAGGTGTACGATGGTGAAGCTGTAATGCTGTTAGTATTTTGATATGTAGGTGCCAGATAACATATTACATCACCCTTCCCTGCATTTTCACCAACTCTTACATCATAAATATCACAAATAGGCAAATACTGTCACATTCAGATGCAAGTTAAAACACTACACAATACAACAAGGTAAACAGTCTGCTCAGTCTTTCTTGCAAATAAGTAACTGCAACTGTCATTAAGAAATTATATTGCTTTTCCAGTCAAACTGGATTCGAACTCTAAATGAACTTTAGCTAGATCCAGTTGAATAGTAAAATCTCACCTCATGAGATTTGGAGGTCTGGGCCACAAAGCCTCCCCCATGAAAGTGGATCAGGAGGCAGGGAGAAGAAGGGAGGCGCTTGGTCTTCAGCCCCAGTGATAGAGAGATAGCACCCCCCTCAGAGCGGCAGAGAGATAGTAGCGTTTCACTGTCCTGGAGAGAATGAGACAGGCATTATGATAAAGAATAACTCGATAATAATCAATCATCAAGATCATGTTTTTAGGTTTCATATTCACACAATGACTGGTCATGATGCTTGTTTAACTCTGATGAAGCGATTCTCTAGACTGCGAACAAGTTTTCATTCATCTAATTCCCATTTCCATTGCTAATATATTTTAGTGCTAATGCTAACACCAGGACTCCTTTGAGAGAGGGATTAACTGGTTGTTCTGTAGCAGCTTGTTATCAACCCTTCCTGTGCCTGCAGGAATACACACTAATTCCCACTCATTAAGGGAAACAAGGAGGGATTGAAGATGTGGTTAAAAAAGAAGGTCTCCATTGTTGCAGCTTCTATTTTACAATATTTAAAAGGACACTGTGGTTTTGCTTCAGCATCATCAGTGACTGAAATGCTTTGCTGAGAACATATGTGGTTATATGCCAGACTACAAAAAAGGGAAAGAATAAGTTGGGCTGGAGAGAAGGAGTCTTCTATGAGAATTAGGAAGGGAGAGTAGAAAAAGTATAATTTTTTTTTCAAAAAAGGTAAAATAGAGAAATAGAGAGAGGGAAAGATATTGAAGCTTATTTAGATTAAGCTGAAGATTCAAATTTGTTCTTTACTGAAGTATTTCCAAAAATACCGCACATTTCATTAAATATTGTTGAACTGAGTTTTTTAAGAATTTTGGTGGCTGTTACATGCAAGGAGCCCATGAGGGAAACTGTCATAAACTAGGTCACACAACAAATACTTTGGCTACAAGGAAGTTGTGAGAGACAAGCTCACAGAAAATACAAGTTGTGCAAAAATTTGAAGCTTTTTATTGAATTCTTTAAGCATGCCACTACAGTGTGAATTGAATAATGATACAAGTACCTGTCCTTCACGTAAGTCATAAGAGATGAGTCTCATCTGAACAGGAGCAGTGCCAATGTGTGCCGACGGTGGGGCTATAGTTACAGATGCTCTGTGGTTGGCCGCCAGGGGAAGGTCAAAGGGCACAGAGGGCACAGAAAGAGCTCGGTTCACCTTAACTTGAGTGGAAGTCATACTGGCAAGACTCTGGAGAAAAAAAGATGCACAGAGAGAAAAAACTGAAACTGAGACTGGACGGGAAAGAAGAGTGTGCAAGTTCCAGAGCCAGTCAGGTCACTGGAGAGAAAGAGAAGCTGGATGAATAAATCATGAAGCCCATTGAATAAATTGAATTCTACTCAATTATTTCTAATAGCCTGTAGGCTAAAATGCATAATGACGGAAAGGTATTTTTACCTGAGGAAAGCAAAATATCCTTGATACATCTTTAAAATGAAACAGGGCAGTGCACATATTTGTGGGCATAGGTTAACAACAAAAGCACTAATAGATTACACACGTGTAAGAGCGTGTGTGTCTTTGCGTAACAAGATGCAACAACAGTCGACTCACCGACAGAACCTCAGTCTCAGTGACGTTCCAGAAAGTCTTCCAGAAATGGACATCCAAGTTCTGGGTAATGCGATCATATTCTGCCCCTCTCAACTCTGGGTCGATGGCATACTTCCCTGAGTTAAATAGAGAGCTGGCTGCTACACCTGGGAACGTGAGGAAGGTGAACATAATGAGGAAGGTATATAAGGGAAAGGAGATCCCAGAGACAGAGTAATGCAAGAAAGAAATTGAAGTAGCATTAAAAAAATAAGAGTAATGAGTATGCTTAGTGAGGAGGTGAAAAGGAAATAAAAGAGTAATCGACAAAGAAAAAAAACTGGAAATGATGGGTATGAGAATAACGATTTCACAAAGATAGAGACAGTGCAAGAAGGAATGGACAATAAAGCTGTAGTAACTGGACCATAGCTCACAAAACAACAGAATAAGAAAACAAACTCACACAGAAAGCAAAAGAAAGAAGATGAAAGGATGGAAGAAAAGAAAGACAGATGGTGAAGAGTGGAAATTTGTGCTGTACCATGACTAATCTGTGGGATTTAGTTATAACTGAGACCCATCGTTAAAGTCAACATGGCAAACTGTCTGTTACTTATTCATAGCTCTTTGTTTTGTTTTTGCCACATGAATATTTCAGATCTTCTGTGGCATGCCATGTTAAATCACTGACATCTCACGGTATTATAATTCTACCCTGTTTTCAAAGTTATGTTTACTATCTATAGACTGCTGCACACTCTGATGCCATGAATCTCTCTCAAACCCTTTCCAGAAATGCACCACACTAATTTGATAGCAACTAAATGTGTTGAGGTCATGTCTGAATGCTCACCCTGGTCACGTTTCCGTGAATATCGCACCAGCAATCTTACTAAGTCACACGTATTCACATTTTGTGTCAATTTCAACATGGCACAAGTCTGAAATGCACCGTCACATGAACGAATAGGTGTGCATAACAAACGGTACCTGTAGTTGCAGGAGTTGAATTAGGTAAGGCTTTTTCTATATTTTAGTACCAAAGTTCTTCTCAAAACGTCATAGTGTCTCTCACTGATTTTGCTGTACATTTTCAAATCTATTAGGCTACAAAATAAATTGTACATGTAAATAAACTCTACTGAGATGAAAACAAACACTACCAGCTTAGATTAGAGATATTCACCAAAAATGAATGCAGTTCAAGTTTTTTCACCCTATTACACACTAACAGGAGCTGATGTTTGTTGAGTTCAGCTTTATAGGACCATTTTCTCTAAGTTTATTCAATACCTACAGCATCAGATAGCAATAGGATCCACAAGAAAAACATGCACAGAGAACAACACTGGTCGGAACTTCATAAAATTCTTAGAATTACAAATTATCCCTGAGAGAACATTAGGAGAGCGGATCAGTCCAGGCAAAAACCCAACAGCATATCACACTGCGTAGTACTACTTGTCACATCAGGCAGGTGAGCTGTCACACATCAAATTGCAGTTTAGTTTGTTGCTTCTGGCTGCTGAGGACTACTTTCTATAATTACGAAACACTTGCACCATCAGACAGCAGCACTATCAATACGAGCATCTCTAAAGAGAGAGAGAGTTGTGTACATTAACTGAAGGAGCAACATTACTAAACTCATTAATTAGTTAAAATGATATATTATCCTGACACAGAGAAAGATTGATGAGGATCGAACAGCAAGTCCCACCGTGCACTTTTCTTCAACTCAGTCTGGTAAGTTGTCACAGTCACAGTTTATCAGCTGCAGTTAAAAATTTGGTTAAATCTTGGCTGTTCTGAGCTTTACAGTTTCAAGTTTAAGAATTCAGAAAGAAATTAGTTATTTGGACAATTTGGTAGGTTACTGTTAGTGAAAATTTAGTCTGTTGTTGCATTATTGTGCATTAGACATCACTTGGCACATTGCCTAATCATACGTGAATGACAAATGTGTGTACCGCAGCTCTCTACCGCTCTGTGAGTGGAATATCTGCATGAAGCCATGAAGGACATCAAGGAAAAGTCATGTACAGTATGTCTGAATGATAGAATGCCATCAGTTTAGCAGACTGATGAAGCCAGAAATGTTCTAGATCTAATTGCAGAAAAGGGCTATATAATTCAATCTCTAAACTAAAGTACAGACAAAGGCTAGCTACAGCAGCTTACAGTGATAAGTGCTAAAACATTTAGGATAATAGGAACTGTAGGAAAGAAGAAGCTTCTTCATATAGTCATAGAGCCTCTCAGTGCATTACAGAGGACTATGATGAAGGGGTGTAGGTTACTGAACACTCACCATATGGTGCAATACCTCCTGCCTCCACTGAGATGCAGCAGAGAGCACAAGAAACCATAAGAGTGAGATAATTCTTTTTTAAATGTTAAATATTTATGCATTCCTGTGTATGTGTGCACAGTACAAATGTGTATATGATGGGGAATGCTCTTCTATGTCTGCCTCTGTACATAACTGTGTGCATGTTCAAAACACTCTGAAATATAGAAGAAGCACACCAGCTAGCCCTCAAGATTCCAAAGGATGAAAGAGCATCTACAATCCAAACACACAACATCAAAAGGTACACAGTCAGGGGCCAAGGAGCAATGTAGAAGAGGCGTGGGGATGGGGGAGTACGATCTATGAATGAAAATGATTGCTGGATGATGAGAGGGTGCAGTTGCAGACAAGATGATGCTGACCTATTCCTGACTGATGGCGCCTGTAGTTTTCTCCAAAGGCCACAAGGCCGATAGCGATGGTTTGAAGGCAGGGTCGAATGGCTGGAGTGAACTGCAGTGAGGGATGCACAAACAAACAGAGAAATAATTTAGATTTTAAAACACTATCCATGGTGCATTTAAAAACAAGAATTATACTATGATTAAAACTGCAATCATTCAAACAGAGAAAGTGAAACAGATGGTAGGATTTCAGAGTATGAGAGGGGCATGTCACGTCAGAAATTAACAGAAAAGTGGTACAAGGTAGGTAGAACTCTTTTTAAGGTCAGTCCCTATATTCTAAAGCATGAGCATAGCAGCAAATACGTTTTTGACCAATAGAATACATGAGAATCCTGTGGGCTGCATTATTCTGCACATAAGCCATAATACAATGACAAGAATAAATAAATATTGAGGAGTTGCAAAACTGTAATATGGATCAATCTGTGAGTGACCTTTGCCAGAACAGTAGGTATGAGCACAGGGAGTGGCTTGTCTGAATGACAGAATTAATGAGTCTGAGGTTGCTTTTAATTAACCCTGTATTGCTGTGAGGTGTCGTATTACAAAAAATGAATATATCTTTAACCCCCTACCTATGACCACAAACTTTGTGTGAATTTCTTCTTCCCCGCATCCTGCCTAAAGTCCACAGTTTTAGAATATCAAACATGAGATAGCATCACTCCTTTCCATTTCACATATCACATATCACAACGCTACGTAGCTCATCTCACCTGAAAGCCCAGGCAACGGCCATAGAAGCACCCTTTGTGCATGGATGCGTATTCGCGGACAAAACTCTCGCTGAGGCCACTTTCATCGTGGAAAAAGAGGTTACCATGGCTGTTATCATGTAGCATGCGTTGAGCCAGGTAAAGCAGGGCACGCAGCTGGCACAGAGCGTTGCAGTACGCCTCCATCTCCCCCGCATTATGTGCTACTCTGAAGAAGATGCTGCGGCGGCTGGTTGTGATGTAGCGCCCCTTGTGGATGATATGAAGAAGGCAGCAGCGCACAACCTAGAAAACAGTCAAACAAATGTGTTAAAAATATCCCTACCAGCTTAACGTCTGCTTACTGACTTAAAAAGAAAGCTTGATTAATATATTAAGTAGTAAAGAACACAATCTTTAAAAATTATATTTGTTCTTGAAATAATTAAAATGCAATGCAAAGCCAATCACATTTCTTTCATTGCGCACTCATCACAGAGGCATGTCTTCTGGGTGCAAGTAAGTTGTAATTAAGATCAGTCTGCTAAGCTGGAGGGGGAAAAAGCTGTGTGTGATAGTATGCCTATATGCGAGCATGTGAAAAACTTGCTGCTTTACTATGGTGTTACGGATTAGTGAGAGTGGTACTGCAGGGATGAAAAGGATTAGAAATGTAGAAACTGAGAGGGTAGAAAACAGTCCAGTATTCATTTACTGCTAAACAAGACTCATTCAGTTGTGGTGGCAACTGAAGGTCATGATGTTTCATCACTAACAAGATGAAGTACAGTAGATACAGTAGTGGCAGATATTTGCAAGTTGGAGGAATTTAACCATACCAATTTGCAGCATAAAATCAATCTGTAAAACGAATGGACTGACCTTCAAACAAAGCAATATCAAAGCAAAGGAGCACATGTGAATAGTGTGACAAGAATGTACTGCCATATCAAGGCTTATTAATCTCCAAGAGGCACCAGGGATGAAATAAAAACACATCTAAGTCTCATACACACAAAAAGACCTTGAAAAACATCTCAGAGCTTACCTTGACCAGTGAGCGATAGCCATTAGCAGGTATGTGTGGGTCAAAATCAAAATGATGGTAAACAGCAGCAAAGCCAGAAATAACAGGTTCCAGACTGCGAGCATGCTCCTGGATCAGCTTCATGGCCTCCACCAGACGGCATGCTGCATCACCCTGCGACCCCTTGGCTCCTCCTGAGAAGAAAGCAGCATTTTCTTCGCACACGCTGTACACGGCCGCAAACACTGCCTTGGTGTCCATCACTGGGAGCAGTGCAAGAAAGGAGGAAGGCAGAGGATGAAACAAAGAAATTAGTTTATTTTGTGTTAGACTGCATGTATATAATAATCACACTGCATTAATGTGATTATTTATGTTTTTTAGGAGGGAAATTCTCCTTTTGCCCAGGCAAGCAACAGCTGATATAAAAATATGTATCAAAATACTCTGCACTTATCGTATTATTAAATACACCACCGTTTGATCACAAATTGTATTATCTAATCAGCAAAATCAAAAGGTATGGTATCATTAATTTCTGTAGGCATGAGAATTTGGATGCCAGATGATGTTTGATCTTTTTAGCATAAAAAGAAGCACTAGGATCGCTATCCTGTACCACAAACATACAGTGCCTATAAAAATATTTCCCCCCTGTGGAAGTTTTTCCTTTCAATTGCTTTTCAACATTAAGTAGTGGTCCATTTAATTAGACTAGACAAGAATTCACAAAAAATAAAAATAAATCAACACAGGTGCAGTCAATTGGTGCTAGACGTCACACAATTATTGAAATAGAGATCATCTGCATGCAGTGAATGCATCTCAAGTAATAATGTGGTATAAAGACACATGTATCTGTAAGGTCCAGTCACTAGTAAATCAGTACTCCTGACTGTAAGAAAAGTCAATGGACCACTCTATTGACTCAGTGGAAAAATAGTTTTTTTGAAAAGCCAAAGTCTAGAAAATTTCAAAGTCACTCAATATCCGTCAGAGCACAGTTAAATCCATCAGTAACAAATGGAAGGAATAGGATGCCTGTGTGAATCTGCCTAGAGCGGGCTGTTCCCAACAACTGAGAGACTGTGCAAGAAAAATACTAGTAAGAGATGCTACTAACATAGATATGACTCCTCTGACTGAGTGCAAGCTTCAGTGGCTGAGACGGGAGAAACTGTGCATACACCAACTGCTTTACGCAAGCTCTACGGGAGAGTGGCAAATAGACAGCCACTATTCACAGCGAAAATTAAATCTAGACTAGAGTTCACCACAAGACGTGGAAGAATCTGAAGCCAACTGGACAAAGGTTCCTTGGTCTAAAGAGACCAAAAT
The DNA here is from genome assembly GCF_022539595.1 of Amphiprion ocellaris. Lineage (NCBI taxonomy): Eukaryota > Metazoa > Chordata > Actinopteri > Pomacentridae > Amphiprion > Amphiprion ocellaris. Next base: position 21,566,675 of record NC_072774.1, read on the forward strand.
TTAGCTTTTGGCTATCAAACTACACGCACATCATCATAAACATACAATCACTACCATGAAGCATGGTGGTGGTAGCATTGTGACATGAGGCTGCAATTTGGCAGCAGGCCCTGGATGGCTTGCAAAGGTTGAGGGTGACCTGAATGCAGTAAAGAATAGGGAAATCCTGGATGACAACCTGGTGAAGTCTTTTATAGAACCGTGATTTAGAAGAAGTTTGGTTTTCTAGGGAGACAATGAACCAGAGTAGCCAATTCCACATAGAAATGGTTAAAAAACAACAAGGATGTTTTGGAGTGGCTGAGTCAGAGCCCAGACCTAAGTTGACTGAGAATTTGTGGCTGGACTTGGCAGAGCTTGAGCAATTTTTTCTAATCAGCATTAAGTAACAGTACAAAGTGGGACATTATTGATAACGGGTATTTCAGAATTACTGTTTACAATAAATGTCTGTGCTAAATTATCAATAGTTAAATTATGCTTATCTAATGAACTGAAAAATCACATTAGTCACTCCAAAAATGAGTGCCCACCCTCACACATTTGCTGGTAAGATATCAACTACAATAAGCATTTAAAATTTTTTAAAGAACATACAGAAATACAAACAAAAAGTAGATTCTTGTAAATCCCCAAAGCAACAAACATGCTTTAGACAGACCCAAATTGAAACCAAAATACTAAAATTCTTTGCCTTTTAATAAAGTTGAAATCAGTGCGTTACTCGTTCCATTATTCTGTTACATGTCCCACCCAATTGTTTTAGTCACAGGTCAAATGATTCTAATTACTCAGAAAACGAATCCATATGTATGTGTGTGATGTTGCACTCAATCCTTTGGTGAATGTCCCATTGAATCCAGAAGCCACTCCTTGGCCTTGGGAAATACAAACAGACTACAACAAATCCGCATAGTACAACTAAATGAACAGGCAACACAGAACAGTATTTCAATACAGAGTCAGGTTCTACTCATGCAAGAACTAATTCAGCTTCAGGTTTAATTTCAAATTGATTCAACTAGGTAAGATGAATATCTGTTTGTACCATGATTTACAGAGAAATGTAAACATAGATTTCACATTGTGCTACTCAAATGGCACTGGGCAATAAATTAATTCCAAGAAGTCCAAGTATCTCTCTCTGAACTTGAGATCAAGACTTCGATATATGATTTCGGGTGCCACTTTTTAGATGTGAGTCAATGGCAGGAAATTAGGGCTGGGTCTATCACGATAAAATGTTTCATTTCAGTCAATATCAATAAGCAATGTAAACTTTTAAATTACCATTTTTTTTTAATGAAGGTCGGGAGAAAGAAGTTAATTTTGAATTGTGGCACTTTACACTATTGAGGAATGCAGTTTATAATTTTGATGTTAACACAACAATGAAAAACATAAGAAATTACATAAACAAAAATCAATTATGACAAAGGAAGGCTCCCACCTCACTACACATTAAATAAAGAAAGTAAATAAAACCCTGAGGAGCACAGAGGGCAAACAGGGAAAAGTCGCCACACCGCACTCAGCTTAAGTTTCTCAGCGGTTGACTTGGACTGGGTCTCACCAGATGTGAACCCTGCACTAGCCTCCAAGTCTACTCCAACATAAAGTCTGTAAGCCATTTGAAACAGGCCACCAGTAGCGTGCTGTTTAGGTGGAGGTGGTGGGGGGGGGCAGGATCGTAAGTGTTTTTAACCACAAAGCCCGTCTTGAGAAAGGCAACCACCTGTCCCTGCCAGTTGCAGTCTCTCCTAAGTGAGGTCTATGGGTGCAGATGGAAATGGGAACAGGCCCGGGCGGCCACGGACTAGTGTACCTCAGGAGACTGATGGCTTCCAGAAGATCCACGGAAGCCATCAGATAGAGGAACAAGATAGTGAAGTGGCTCCATTATGAAGGATTATGATCAATGGAGCACTATTGAGGCTTATTTATGCAACCAAACTTTGCATTATCAGTAGCAGCTTTCATGGCATTGAATTCATATCAGTGAAACTACTGAACATTCTATCGTACAATTTTCTTACTGTTACTGATGAAGTCTCTATTACCAGTGCGAATTGTCCACTTTGTTTTATCGCCCATGCCTACAAGAAATTTCCTTTGGTTCTGTGATAACGTTGCCTTTAAAAGTAAATGTTTACAACATGACTGGACTGTAAAACACTATAGAAATAAAGCGGGATACATTTTTGGGTGGATGCTTTTCAGGATCTCAAGGATACCTGAGAAATAGCAGGACCACATCACAAAGTCAAAGCATCTGTGTAACTAATCCTGATATGATATGTAAACATTAATCATACAAATTCATTATAAAGATCGATGAAGAAAGCCAATCGTACAACTCAAAGATACTTCAACAGGAAACAACAAATACACATAGAGAATTCTGAGATTGTTGCTCCATCTCAGGATTGGGCCAAGAATTTGTGGATTACACAAATAGTGAATGTTCAGAATCTGACAGCCTAGGAGGCAGTTACTTAATGTTCGACAATGCATTTATTATGGCAGCATAAAACTGGAAACACCAAGAGACACAAAAAGAACATTTATAAAAATACTTCATCAGTCTGCATGAACACATTCACAGCAGTGTTGCCTTGGTGGATACACTGACTGGTCCCATCAAGCAAATGTCATGCTTTAGCAGTGGGCAAACAGCCAAAATTAAGATCACATTGCTTAATTAGGACAGGGGATACAACTCTCTGATCTGAGCAAGCCAACAGACCAAATGTTGACACGTTAAGCTAGACCTGAACTTTACGAACTCGTGGATCAGCACAAGCTGCTCTGACACTTGCTTAATGTCAATGTAGCCCTTAGACATTACATCCCTATCTGCAGGGAGCATGTCATATGCAAATACTATGTAAATGAGCACCATTAGGTGGACAAAAATGCCATGGTCCAGTGCAGTCTTCACCTTTACTTGACACTAGACAATACCTCAAGCAGACAAACTATAAAAGGTGACTTTATACTAAAGCCCCGACAGCTGTCAAAATACTATCAAAAACATGGCTCACCTATTGGCCTAACCACCTCTGCCTTTTGTGTATCTACAAATGCTCTAGGTCACCTCTAAGTCAGCAATGAGCAACGTGTTTCAACATCATCCCTTTATGTTTTACTGAAACAAGTGTCAACTGTAAGCCCACAGTAACAGTTCAGCTGTACCTGGTCTTTCCACATTAAAGATGGATGAGTATAGGCATTAATAAGTCATGTACAACAAAAAGAAAAAAGAAAACAGTAACATTACAGGCATATAATGACTCCTGTGGGGCCTACAGATAGAGTGAATTAAATGTTTGCATAAAACCACCCACACCATACGATTGATGACATAGAAAAACTATTGATAAAGTGGAAGAAAAGAAAGGTAAGTTTTTTTTTTTTTTTTACCAGTATCTGAGTTCAAGGCTCTGTCCATGTCTGTCTCCTCTCTTCCACGAAAGCAATGAGAGCATGGAGAAAAACAAAGAGAGGATGAGAGAGAGAAAGCGAGGAGTGGAACAGAGGAAAGATACAGGGCTTTCCGAGTGGTTCTTTAGTCTCTCTGCTTCTGTTGTCCTCTCGTCTTTATATTGCGTCTCTTCAACTCTCAGTGCCTGTATGTGAGCCGGTCACAACCAACTCTCCTTACAAGCAATGTGTTGCTCTGTCCTTTTTCTTCAGTGCTGGCCCCTCCCATCTGTCTTTTAAAAAGGGTAGGGACACTAAACACAACCCTGGCCCAGTTCTCTCTGTGACAGGGATCTATTTGCCATTGGTTGTGAGCTTGCAACTCCCTGTGACCTTCAACTTATTTGGCAACTTATTTGGATACTATCATAAGGTTATGAGAAGATAATGTTTCAATTATTCAAATTTAATATACATTCTTTTTTAATTATTTTTATTTAATTCTTTTGCTTAATAAGGTCAGAAAACAAATGTAAACAAATAGCTATAAAAATCACCTATTATCAATCTACATATTGAGTATAAGTAGATAAATTTGGCTTTTTTTTTTAAACCAAATGTACTTCTTATGAAAGCTCAAAAAGACACCTTAAATCTTCTTACTCTCTTACCCTAGCCAACACTGTAGAACTAGAAGTATGTGTTCAAATTGCTCTACAAGTGACAATAACAAACAAAAAACAGAGTATCTTCACATACTGCTAGACCCAGAAAATATTTGGAAAATTGACTAGACATTTACTAAATTATCAAAAGTGTGTGATTAAACTTTCCATCACTAACCACTATGTTTACATTATTTCAGACAACCTCCATCTATGTCCATAATGTGCATGTACTGCATTTTCCATATCAAGACTTTTAAACGATGAACTGCGTTAATGAAGTACCTTTGAACGTATGTTTGTGCTCATTTATGCAGTAGAAATGTGCAGTGTGTTCCAACTCTATGGAAATACTGATGGTCAGTAATGAACATGGAGCATGATCAACACGTGAAAAGCTAAAACCAGATGGTGAATATGTCATTTGGAGAATATTTTTCCTGGGAAAAATATGACCTCAGATTTGACTTTTTGACTGGTAACACGGACGACAGGCCCCATAACTCTATGAATGGGCCCGTGACCCCTCACCCACTTAGAATTACAGAGATACACAAACACACAAAGGAACACTGACACACCATTAAGGCGTTGTTGAGAAATTTTGCTGTTTTTGTTATTGTTCTTGTTGTTATTCATGACTCTCAGAGGGCTTTAACTTGACATGGTTTCTGACAAGAGCGTTCTAGTTTTAGCAAAACATTAGATGCTTCAGAGTCCAGGTTGGTTCATAGCTTATTATTAATGCAACACTGACTCTCTTCATCCTTACATGCTCTCTGGGGTTCCTATCACTTTTCACCATAATGGCAAGTAAATATACATTGTAACCTCTATACAAAGAGACAGAAACTAGGACTTGTTCTTTTGCCTGGAAAAAAACATTCTTGTTTACATCTGTGGCTAAAAATTACAGCTGGTTCCTTCCACTCACAAAACTTACAGGAGTCGCACTATAATGGAGATGTTTTTTAATGTCAATATGATTAAGTGTGCTGATCCTGTCTACATCATTTCTAACCCATAGATCTTTTTGTTTCCCCTGTCAAGCCTATAATGACTCAATGTGTCTATTGAGTAGAAATGTTAAGCCAAGGTGAAATAAGTCCAAAGACATGAAAACACAGTGGCCGTTCTATAAACTGGAACTTGTCATCACTGCACAATGTCCTCATCTATCTATGCAAGAACAAATTTGCAACATGCGTTGCAAAATTTAACCACTTGTGTTTTTATGTTTTCTTTCTATAAGGTACACTACCGTTCAAAAGTTTGAGGTCACTTAGAAATGTCCTTAATTTTTAAAGAAAATATGATTTTTTTAAAAATGCAGGTAACATTAATCAGACATACAGTCTAGACATTGTTAAAGTGGTAAATGATTATTCTAGCTGGAAACGGCTGATTTTTAATGGAATATCTACATAGGGGTACAGAGGAACATTTCCAGCAACCATCACTCCTGTGTTCTAATGCTACATTGTGTTAGCTAATGGTGTTGAAAGGCTCATTGATGATTAGAAAACCCTTGTGCAATTATGTTAGCACATGAGTAAAAGTGTGAGTTTGAAATTGTCTGGATAACCGCAACCTTTTGAACAGTAGTGTATATGGTGCATTTTTTTTATAAACTCTTGCAGATATCTGATACTCAAGTGATATCACATCTATTGGAACCATGTTTAAGAAAACAGAAAACTTTGAGCAGAACACGGGCAAGAGGAAGACCCTCTCCCAGACAGAGTACCTTTACACACAAGGCCAAACGCAACAACAGGAAACTAGCAACAATGAGCCTCCACTTCCCTTCCACATAAAGGGCTCACTCCAGTTGTATAACACGATGCCTAACATGGAAAAGAAAATTATAAATCCCATAGACAGATCTGATGAAAACTGAACATGATAGAAACCATACCTAACAAGTAAGATTAGGTTTAAAGAAACTCCTCGAATAAATCTAATAAACACATCATTTATAAACAGGCAATTCAAAGTATTTTATTAGCATTGCAAAGACAGTTAAAAATTAAATAGTAGTGTTTTGACAGAAGTAGCTGGTTGGAAATGGATGGATTGTTCCAGGAGAACACAGCTAAACACTGACTCTGTGAGTGTATTAAATGCCAACAGTTGATTCACTGTTCCCGAAGGAGGTATCATATTAGGACTGCCCCATATTTCGCAAGCTGTCCGTTCGTCACCATGTGTCAGCCTGCTCTCATGTCACACTGGCAGAATTAATAACGGCGTCACCACCAATTCGCTTAATCGATTTATGCACAGTGCAGTACAACCAGTGGCCCCATCCCTCCCATGTCTGACACTCGCAGCATAATCTCATTAATCTAGGCCCCCTCCCCTATCCGTTATGTTAGCAGTACCTGCTCAGGTGGGTCCTGTCAGTGTCAGAGGTGGAGACTAAGGGCACAGAAAGTGAAAAGTAAATGCAAATGCATGTAGGTGTGATGCTAGTTAAAGTCTACTACGGAAATGACTACCGCTGCAACTAGGCAACTAACGATAAATAGGTCGCAGCTATGACTGAGGGATGCTCCTGAGTTACCAGTGACAGAGCTTGACAGGACGTTTCTTTCGGAAGCACTTTATGACACTATGTTAATACATTTCCACAATACCCACTTTATATGTCATTTAACAATTAGTAGAACTAAGCTATCGAGACAAACATCGCGGCGGTTATTCAAGGACAGCTAATGTAACCTAGCTGCTAACGCACGACAGCGGGAGGAAACGGAGTGTAAAGAGGCGAGTTATTAAAGGGGAAAGCACCAGGGGGCGAGGTTGACACGGCACAGAAAAACTCACCCACTGGACCCTCTTTGTGTTTGGACGAGCGTCTTCCATTCACACCTTTCTCCAATCTACTATTCGCACCACCCTTCTTGCCCGACGCCATCTTCGCCCACTCTGTTTACGTACCGCCTCTCTCATCTATCCTACATACCTACCTGGGAACCCCGAAGCTCCGCCCATGCCAAAATGGCAGCCAATGAAAGACTGCTGTCGCGGTCCTTTAGCCAATCACGACACTCAACAGTTGAAGGACCCGCCCTGTTTACTTGGCTGGAAAACTTGGTTTAGAAAACGTGAATCCTTACTCCATTCATACAGATTACAGAACCGACAATTTACAGAGGAATTTGTTGAATTTTTTACACTCTTTATTCTTCCAGCAGTTACAGAAACGTTAGAAAGCAGGTAATTGTCATTAGTCGTACAGTATAATGCAAGAAGTTCATTTTATAGAGGTTTATATAAACATTAAAGAAGCTGATAATGATCTCACCACAAGGGTCACTCTGAAGCTAAGGAGCTCTTAATCTGTACACAAATTCCTCAACAACTGGCATTTCTTGAGTAATTTTCAGCCTGTTAACCATCTGATGAACGTTTCATATTCTGTTTCCTTAAATTTGGCAATTTAATGTCAAGGAAAATATTACATAGACAACACACGCGCAGCTGTTTTTAAATGAATAAAATGAAATGAATAAAATGAGTGGAAGGGCTCCTTGGACTTATGTGACCTAAAATCCTGTTAACAGCCGTAATTATGTAGTAAGATGGCTGTTTGAATCTTAAATGATTGTACAGGGTTAAGCAATACGTTTCAGATGCTAAAAAAAAAGAATAATCACATTTCGCAATTTTCTCCACTTCTTTTCATGGTTTCTCGAGCTGGACGTCATCCCCTGCTTCCATAATGTTGGCCACATCCTGGTATGGACCCTGTGCCTGGGAGCGTTCAATCTGATCATATGTTGCACAACAATCATCCAGATTCAGCCCCTGATTGTGAGATAAAGAATAAGGAAATCAAGAAAACACAAAATCCATGGAATACATTCATAATAATCATTGATTAGAGACATAAGACAATATGTTCTTTCATATCTTTGTTCCTCCTTTCAACAAAATAGTTTGCTTGTCATGAGTTTGAGTCGTAAGAAAGATGTTACTCATTTAATGTCAACCTGGTATATGTTTTCCTCTTCCTTCTTCATTTTCTTCTTCTCCAGTGTATGTAGCGTCTTTGACTGTAAGGGGAGTAACATAAGTTGATAAATGGTGCAACTTCCCACTGGGGAAAATGCAGGACACACTATGAAAAATATACATTTGAGAAATGTGAATCAGTATGAGGTATGAACAACTGAAGTTGGACTGTTGTACATAATGCAGCCATTTGAGGTGTGTTGACAGGCCTTATTATGAAAGTTTGGAAATTTACTATGCTACTGGTCGGGCAGTTTGATGACAGATTAGTGCATAATAATGTGACATTCCAACCTTGAACAGAAGAGTAGCAGAAGGCACCAGCACACACATTAACAGTAGGATTCCCTCAGCTGTCAGGATCTTGTTTTTGGTGCTTTCCTTGAGGTCTATTGTCTTGTCCAGTGGCTCTAAGCATGCAGGAAGGGTGCAAAGGGGAAACAGGCTTAACAGCAGTTGCACATTTAGGTACGTGAATATAAATGCTTGTTGTTTTGGTAGCAAAAATGCACATTTAAAAGAACCTGGAGCACATAAAAAGAAGCAGACTAAATAATTACTCAATAGACTTACAGTGAGATTTGTTGCATGACTAAAGCGTTATGTAACTGTTCTATTTACTTTAAAAAAAAAGACTAATGTACAATTGATAGTATTGTTAGGTCAGGGTAATGGTGTTCTTGTAAACTAATGCAAGTTATTTCACACATAATCCCGAGTTCGGTGGTTTCACATTTCCAAATCTGCCATATGTATTTAATGAGATTATGATGCAAAATGGCATTTCAGTGACTAATGCCGTTACACATTAGTCACGTGTGACTGCAGCTTGAGGTAATTTTGGCACTATTTAAATGACTGGGCAGCAGCCTTCAATGAGGCCAACCTGATGATGTAAAGATTAACTAAGTTGCAATATACAAGAATGCTGTCAACTCAACTCTTGGATGGACTAATGTTAACAGGATTTATGGCTTATGAGGTGTAAGCAGTGTTTAAAGCTCACTTGACTCTATTACCATATGTTAAGCACACACATACAGACTGCAGTATCTGATTGGTTTGTGCTGCGCACACACACTCAGACTTACTGTAGACATGAAGGTAGGTGCCATGAGTGAAGAGTTGAGTGCTATTCAGATAACACTGGTACAGTCCAGAGTCATTCAGCTGGACTGATGTGAACTTTAGGGTGCCGCACGACGCATCATCCTCTGGAGAGTTTCCTTCAGTCACACGTTTCGAAAAAGTCATCCTTTCCAGACTGCGAGTGTTATTGGCAGATTTAACACGTCTGATCCAAATGAGGAGTTGTGACTGTCCTTCGTAGCAGCACTTCAAGTCAGCAGAGTCAGAGAGCGACACCCTTAAATAGGGTCTGTCTGGTTTTAAAAACACCTCACCCTGAGTAATACCTACAGTGGAAGAAGCAGCAATTATGACATGTTCTATGCATTTATCAGATTATTTGTGACTGCAAATATTGTCATAACACGACATAAAAAAGGCATACAGCATAAGGAAGTAAATGTTTAATAACAACAATAAAGAAAATGAGCTGTAGATTTACAGCATAATGAACCAAAACCAACAGAGGAAAAACTTCAACATGATAGCATGGCCATCTGTTCTTGACAGGAAATGTGGTTCACTGAAGCAGGCCTCAAAGGAGCTAAAAGTAAAATGCTATATAGAGTACATACATATACTTGACCGACATGTAGAAAGCCCTAATTTTCCCCAAACCCAGAATATAATTGCAACTCTTTAAATCTCTGAGCTATAATGAAAATAAATATAACATGTTCACCAAATTAACGTATTTCAGAAATTTTTGTGCTCAAAAACTGTAATTTTACTCACCTGCCAAAATGCAGAGGACGATGATTACAGCTATTCCCATTTTTTCCTACAAATGTTCAGTCCAAAAATGAAAACTGTTGAAATACTTCAAGTAAAATTCTACACTCAGTGACCCAGCTTTCTCTTTTGTAGTCACCCTGGTGTCTTGTTTTTCTCTGTCAGGATTTATGCTTGAATGAAAACGGGCCACCCCACATTTGCATAGGCACTGCATTTGAGCACATTTTAAAAATGCAAACAACATATTCAGTAGATAATTTCTTTTGGATGATATTTTATATTTTATGTCTTTTTATATATACACTGTACATTTTAAAACTGAGATAGAATAGTACTGATATATGGTCCACTGAATCAACATATATAGAGTACGATTTATAGCTGAGCTTTATCGTGATAGGCATCCACGGCAAGTCAAGCCCAGCTGTCCCTCAACAATTAGCTCATGAATTTGTATAAAACTGTAACTGATTGCTAACTAGAAAATGACCAAACAGGTAGTTATTTCCCCAGTTTATTTTTTTTTTTTTAAAAAAAGGAGAAAAAAAAAGAAAGAAGACTTAAAAAACAGAACGTACCAAAATTTTCCTTAGGTATACATCATTAAAGAACCTCTCACAGAATAAAAATTAAAACTCAAATACACAGTATAGTTCTTGCATATTCACTGTTTATAGATAGACAAAAAGGCAAATGCCAGTATGACAAGGAGCTTTTCTATGCAATGGACTGGCTGGCAGAGTCGGTAGAGGGCACAAATCTTGCTGATGTAATGGAAAGGGACAAAAAAAAAAAGGAAAAAAGATTGAGTATTCACACCAAATTAAGTCAACATACAACCACAGTCCTCAACTGTGAAAACACCTGATCAGAATCCTGGGATAATCTCTCATTGCTCATTAGACATTTGGTCAGTATGTCTCCCCAGTGAAAAACAGTCCACCAAACGAAACAACAGTGATTGTGTTTAACTTAAGAGCCCTTTATGAAGAAAACAACTTGATCATCAGAACAAGGCACCACTCTATAAATACATTTTCTATACATTTAGTAAATAGAATACATGAGGAAAAGTAGCTGAAGGAAAGAGATGGAGAAGTGCCTGTAGTAGTCATTCAGCCAGTGAAGCCTGAATGCATCACTGTACGCTGGCGGTAACTGGATTTCACCTGCTGACCACCACTGTTACACAGCTAAAAACCCCTGGTTGAGATAATCTCATTAAACGTATCCCATAGGTAAGCTTAATAGCCACAGCACAGGCCACGTTGACATTACAGGAATCGGTCATGGTTACAATATTTGCATAATTGTTAGACCAATTCATGCACAGACAAGTTACAGACAAGTCCTGTCTCTCACCAATACAGCAAATGCATAGTACATAATGACATAAGTTTCTTTGAAAAATAATGGGAAAAACTAATGAAAACCTTCCCAGACTGTTTAAGTGAAGCAAATTAAATACACAACATGTGATGTGAAACAAAAAAAAAGTACAGTAGGAAAAGATGATTATGCTATCACGTGAAGTGAGTTGTTAGCTAACAAGCTTAATAAAAATGTGGGGTCGGGGATTCATACTTTTATCGTTTTTTTTTCCTTCAAGCTAACATTCATGTAATTCATGCAGTTTTAAAGATAAAGACACGGGGAGAGATGGCAGTAATGTTCAAACACAAGCTTCTATAATTTTGCAAACTGTGACACTCCATTAGCTAGACTGAGTTAACCTACTGAGGTTCAGTAGGTTTAAAGGCAGCATTTGTTGTTGTGGCAACAACAATGAGAATGCATATCAGGAAGTGATCATGATTAGAGTGTTGGCAATAGCAACATTATTGGAACGAGGCAGCAGCTTTCTTTCCTCTAAACTTTTGACAGATGCTCTGTATCCTTTTCTGGCTTCATTTTCTTGTTGCCACACCCTGTTTTCTACAGAAGAATCAGGTCCCATTTGTTCAGCTAGGTACCAGAAATGTTAGCAGTGTTTGGTCTCCAGTCCTCTGTGCTGTGCAGTACAGTACAGTACAGTACAGCTTGCGGGAGTCACACCAGCTTTTAGTCAGTGACCCAAACAGATTCGAAGACAACGCTCTCATTCATTGGTTTGCTGTTGAGCGTCACTGAAATGCAGGCGAGAAATCTACAGATTCTGTCTGGATTTGGTCATATGACTTGATCAGTGCACCATTCCTTATCTTGGTATTTAATTTACATTCTCAGAAAGAAAAAAAAAACTAACTCTGTATTGTATCGACAACAACTGTTTCATTCATGTATGTGCTCCTAAAAACACTTTAAGCTGCAACAAGTTTGGGGAGAGGAAAAGCAGCTGCTGACTGTCAGCTGCACTACTGAGCCACCACTCCTGCATCAGCATTTTGTGACATGATACTATAAACATGAAGCATGTCATTAAAAAAATAATAATAAAAAAATCAGCTTGAATGAGGATCTAATGGTGCTTTACTTCGTCTTTGGTCCTGTGTGCACAGCCAGAGTTATGCTACTACTCTGAAGTTGTATCACAATACCGATAATTACAATCAACTGCTCAATAAAATGCAAACACAACTCAATTTTGATACAAATATTGCTAACAGGGAATAATAGATTTTTTTTTTTTTTTTTTTACTAATACACATATGTGTCCAATGTCATATAATACAATTTATTACCTCATCTCAAGTCTGTGTTTTGGATCAGGAGCTATGAACCATGCCAAGGGGAAGCTGCAGAAATGATGCTGGCATTTGTGAGCCCATCTGTTCTAAGCTGTGTGTGTTTGTAGATATGTGTGTGTGTGTGTGTGTGTGTGTATATGTCTGCTTGAGTACAGAGACTACAAATCCTAATGTCCTGTTTTCTACAGATCTCCTCATGATTTTCATGAGATTTCCAAGCTCAAGCTATCTAAACAAAAGCAACTTCCCATACCTACATGTCTCTTTTTCACTCTCCGCCTTCATCTATTTTACACATTCCAGGTTTGCTTTCTTTTGTCTTGTCCGACTCTCATACATTGCTCTTTCGTTTTGGTCCAGTGTTGTAACAGCTTTACTCGGATGAGGCAACTCACTGACCTGACAAGACTCAGAGGAATAAATAAAAGCGGTACATACAAACAAGTTTTAATTATTAACAATGTGACTACCTATAGTTTGACTACTTATAAATGTTTTATGTGACCTAATTACAGTAAGAACCCTCCAAACATACATGTCCTTAATTAAAAACTTTGTAACACACATACACACACTGTCTTGCATGCATCTTTTCAATAATGAGGGCTGTCTATATGAAGCCCAATTGTTCAAGAACTATACTGAAGAGAGTAAAAATTTAAAAAAATGCAAACAGTGTGTGGTCAACTTGTTTTGATCAGAAAAAAGTGCATCTCTGTTGTACTTTGGCATAGACTAGAAATAACATGATATATCAGCAGTAGTATTTCAATACATTATCTTATGCTACATTGGCCGTTTAAGGCTTTCTCCTATATTTTACATCTGTTCTTGGCATTGATATAAATTATTTCCCAGCCTGCATGTCTCTGGTGTGCGTATGTGTGTTACGGCAAATTGAAATCACTACATTTTGTTAGGCAGCATCTCTCTCACAGCAAAAATATTGCTTCATTTCTTGTGGCACTTCTCAGCAAAAACAGCCTCTCATTAAAAAAAAAAAAACAGGATGTCTCATTTTTTTTTCTTCTTCTTTGTATAACTATCAAGCATGCACGCAAAGAAACACTCACACATACATGTGTGCACACCTCCCATTTTCCATCACTGAACCACTCCACGGTGCTGAATACCCTCCCTTCTCTCAGACAGGCAGAAAACTTCCTTCTTGGCTGCAAACAGCCTCGATACAAACAAATAATGCAGTAACGGTCCAGGCAAGACGGATGACAGTTTAGGAATTTCCAGGAAAGCCTCTGACAGTCACTCAGTCCAAACCAAGACCAGGAAAAACCTAAACAGAAGATAAGGAAGAGTTTGTTGTTAAATAACAACAAAGAAAGATAATAAGTGGGATGATGAACGAGGTAACAAGTTCCAGACAGAACAGGGGATGCGTGCCCCACCCCTTCATCGTCTCTTTTCATGTTATTTTATTGTTGAGTATTTATTTCTATTTCAACATATTTACCTTAAGATTTTGTTGAATTTATAGTCCTGTTGTTTTATAGCGTTGATTTTTTCCATTAAAAATGCTTTACAGATAAAGTTCACTAATCACAATTATTACAGTTTTATTACACCAGTTTGTAGCTTCATATCGCTGACTCCCACTCAAAATGACTGAACCTGTTGCCCTCACCAGTAGTTTAAACAACATAAATACCTAATCGAGTCTTCTCACCTAGTGGCCAGCAGGGGGAGTGATGGTGTCTCACTGGAAATTACCCCGTTCCAGTGAGAACTCAGAAAGAGCCTCCTGCAGCCTGTGGTGCTCCTCTTCTACATTCTGCAACACACAAAATCAATATCACCTTAGGAATTGAGAACGTGCGCACACACACACGCACACGCACGCACGCACGCACACACGCACACACACACACACACACACACACACCTCCTCTTAACATCCTCTCTTCGTCTCCCTCGCTGTTTTTCTGACACATCCCATTGCAAGCGCTGGACATAATAGCCATTTTTACAGAAGTCCAATTTCACAAGGCAATTTTGAGCGAAGCAATAACAGCAGTGGTTAAATGGTTTTCTAGTCTCTAGTTTCTCTTTTGTGCCATTTGGCCCCATTTGTCCACCACTCCCTCCTTACTTAAGTTATCCTCGCTGAAATCCTTGATGCCAAACTCTGTGCCTCTTTCCAGTCAGCTCCCATCTTTTGTTCTGTCTCACATCTTCATCTGACCTTGTCATACTACCTGCTCACTGCTCATAGTTTTTTCTCTATGTTCTTATCCATTCAACTCTGTGTTCACCTGTAGTCTCTCTAGCTGTTCCTCCAGGCTCTGCAGCCTCCTGTACACTTCCTCCAGCCTCTCCTGGGATAAAACCAGGGGAGCACTGATGCTCCTTTCTTCATCTCCTTTCGTCTCTTCACCTTCTTTTTTACATGTGTTGACATTTACCACTTCAGCCCCTCCGTCTCTGGTCGGATTTTCTTCTGTGGAAAGAGAGGCTCAATTTAGATGTGTTTGCGGTCAGATCTGTTTGTAGGCTGTATTAAATGTAAAAATGATTAGCAGCAGAAAATCCTTTGACAGTACAAAGTCACTGACAAATTAACGTTGATTGTATGAAATTAATACTTTGTTATGTGAAGGAATAAGAATTCATTTATTTTTCACTTTTACTTAATGGCAAAATAGGTCATGTAATTTTACTTTTGGAATGAACAAGAGGATAATCAATTCTGCCATGAAGAAGTAAATGAAAACTGTTGATAACAGCAAATTATTCATATTAATAATTCAGAAGTTGCAATACATGCAGGTGGTTTTCTGACATTACACAACATGGAATTATAGGAAAAATAAATTTTTTTACACTTGCTTCCAGTCTTTATGCTAAGCTAAGCGAACGGATTGAGGGCTCTAGTACCATATTTGGCTTATAAATATTAAATTGGCATTACAGCCCTCATCTATGTCTCTGAAAGAAATCAAACAGATGGTTTTTTTTTTTTTTTCAAATATCAAAATTATTACATTAAATAAAACACAAACCTGTTGACTGACAGCAATCCCTTTCTTGATCGGGCCTCTCTGATTGTTCCTCTTCATTTTCTTCATCAGGTTTTGAGTCGTCTGATAGACTGATGCTGCCTATTAACAGTCTTTTCAGTGACATGACTAAGATAGGAAACAGATCAAGTGGTTTCATTAGAAGGACAGGTAGGCGAGCTTCTATTAAAGTAGAAAAAGATGGAAAAAACACAGTTACATACAAATCATTAGTAGAGGTACAAGGAAGACCTATATTTACCGTCATCCAAAGCACGACTGGCCACCTTCTCCTGAATGCTGTTGGAGTGGCCTATCAAGTCAAAGCCTTTATCTGACAGGAAATCGATTAGCCTGTGCCGGGGATCCGTCGACTTCAAACCGTACTTGTCTCGATCTACAGACAGAGACCAGGCTTAACTTTGGTTCATACTATCAGAAATGTGCAATGTCGGCAAATTTGTTCTACTTATTAAGTGTTAAGCTAATAAAGCGCTGCGGTCTCACCAGCGCCGCTTTTCAAACTTCCATTCTCAGTCAGGCTCACAGGGGCATTTAGCCTGACGGAGAGAAAACGACAAAAGAAGTGTAAACTTTGGCAGGCAAGGAGCATATATATATATATATATATATATATATATATATATATATATATATATATATATATATATATATATATATATATATATATATATATATATATATATATATATATATGTGTGTGTAAATACACGCATATAAAACACACACGTGCATACAATGATACATACGTAGAGGGACTGAAGGGAGCTCCTCCACCTCCTGGAGGCAGTGGCAGCCTCATAGGTGCACCACTCTTTTTCAGATCATCTACTGCTAACTTTATCACCTCAGTCCAACTAAAAAATACACACACAAATATGGTTACAAATCATCCTTTGATTTAACTTCAAACACGATTATTCTGTACAATTGTCTTCAACACTCACGTTTTCATTTCTCCAACAGACTGAGCCACGAGTTCATAGATTTGAGCACCACTGTCCCAGGTAAATATCACGTAGAAAGCCTTTCGATCTGACAGAAATGGAAAAAACGGCAGTTGGAAGGCTGACTATTATTGATTTCACCATGGAAGTGACCTCTGCTTGTCTGTGAACCTACGGTACTGTTCTGAACAGCTAACCTGTGGCCACCTCACGGAGGAAAACTGAGTCCAGCTTAATAATGGGGCTCAGCATCTGCTTGCCCTCCTGCACAGCGATGGTACTTTTGCTCTGGCATTTGAGAACCATCTTGTCATCTTGCCTCTGTAGGAGCACTAGCAGGTCACCAAGCAACACACACTGCACCTCTGAGAGACAGGGAGAAGAAGGGGTGGGACAAGGTGATTGGACAGTCAGAGAAGAACTATTTTCATTCCAACAAAGAATAATTAAATCAATGTGTAGCTACTTCATTTCGATAGTTTTTAGATAGTCATATTTATCAGTGCATTTATTTTTTCACAAAATGAAATAATTTTCAGAAGCGGTAAAAGATGCATTGATAATAAAGCTCATAAAAGCTATGGTTTTTAGTTTTGAAATTAAACATATTTGTCTTTTTCTTGCATTGAATTTAGGTTTAGGAAACTGAGCTGAACTAAAACCAAAAGAGGTAGCTAAGGGGCCACTCTGTTCTCTGTGGTCAGCCAGCTGCAGCGCATCTGGGTTTCCTGTTATCTGTAATTCTGATGAACAAATTTAGAAAAGGGAAATGCAAAAAAAAAAAATCTATACCAATTTTGGCCGAAATAAACTCTCACTTAAAGTGTTTTTTACCTTTTGGTGAAGTGTGTTTAGCATTTACTGGACAAATAAATTGTTTAATTTAGATGTTGAAAAAAGTTCAGCAACATTTTTAAATCTCTGAGATTCCTGACCATGTTGGTGAAAAAGCAAGGCATCAAAAATGCATTTCATGTAACCACGAGTAAATACAGTATTTACCAATAGCCTTCTCTTTGGTGACTTTCCAGGTCAGTGGGCCTTCATAAAGCATCTTCTTCTGAGTCAAGTCAATGTTCTATTAAAGACAAATGGGTTAATAATAACAAAATCTTGTAAACAAAAATCTGTATGCAGTCTCTCATAAATTATATTGAAAGAAACTTACCTTGTATTCTGTATAAAGTTCGTTACTGGGTTTAAGACCTGATGTGTCCAATCTACGCTGGTAGTCCTTCACAGTCTGGGAACAGAAAGAGAAATTAGGGGGTCTATCTGACAGCCCAGCACTGAAGCAGCAGTAGCCTAACAAGCAGAAACTTTCAGAAGTCTTAAAATGAATTTACTTGACCCCAGTTGGTGCTGAATTAATACATAACAGTTTGTTGAGTGGTGGATTGTGTCTCTCTTACCAACAGGTTCTCCATTACTTTGACCTCCTCATTGACATGGTTGAGGATTTTTCTGCAGCACTCTGCACTCTGCTGGATGCTCTCCTTCTCTGTTGGGTTCTCTGTGGAGAGACCAAAAACAGAGGTGAGGAAAACACAGTTTTCACAGCAGAGCCCAAACAAAAGCCACAAATTACACACACACACACACACACACACACACACACACACACACACACACACACACACACACACCTACACACACACACACACACACACACACACACACACACACACACACACACACACACACAGAGTATCAATATATCGATATCAACCTAAGTACATGCATACTGACACATACAAACTAGAGAGCAACAAGCAGGCCTAGGACAGACACACACACACACACACACACACACACACACACACACACACACACACACACACACACACACACACACACACACACACACACACACACACACACACACACACACACACACACACACACACACACACACACACACACACACACACACACACACCTGTGTTCTTTGCAATATTCTCCAGCAGCAATGGATACTTGGTCAGTCTCTGCATCTCTATAGGAATAATGTCCTTGAGCTGCAGCCTGCGGCACTGGGGCTTACTCTCTGCCTCCTGGGATAAATGCACACAGAGTCAGAAAGAGACCACTTACGTGACTTCTTGCATGGTCTTGTCTCTGTGAGTGCATCCATGGATGTCTCTGTTAGGTTACTGAGGATTTATTTTTGGGCAGTCAGTCAGTTTTCTGTGTGTATGTGTGTTACCTGTATAAAGGAATTGAAGCGTGGGTCTTTCCTTTGTCTGCCCTTAATCTGATCCAGGGCCCATGACTGGTGACTGCAGAACCGGGCTGTCAGCTTCTGAAACCACTCACCCTCTGTACCACCGAACTAAAACAGACAGACAGACAGAAAACACTAAGCTCACACATGGTGTTGTGCTATCCAGGAGTAAATAAAATGAGAGGAATAAAGAGAAGTACAAACTGAAGAAGAGCTGAAAGGTGTAAACATCAAAGGTAGATGAGAAATATAACTGTGCTGATATTATAGTCAATATTTTCTTATAGACATCTTTCAGCATTTACTAAAACCGCAAAATCCTATTTTGAACAGATATAATTTCAGAAAAGATACATTATGGGGACTCACTCTGTTGAGCACTGTGGTGCTGATGGATTTAACTATGAAGTTGTCATCCAGCCGCAGCTTTTTCAGGTTCTCGTAGAAGTTATCTGAGATAAGAGCCAGAGACAAACACATAGTTGGCTTTGAGTGTCTTTCCTAAATGTCCTAGCAGGTTAATGAGCACTAGGCATGCTATGTCTAACATGAAACTATTGGTGTGAGCAACAAATTTAGACACAGACACACAAGACCAGCGATAATACAAATCCCAACAGCACTGAAAGAAGTTGGGTACTGTAAATATTGTGCATGCTGCGATTGAATTTAAACAGATACAAATTTTGGAATTGGACCACAGGTGGAAGGGAAGGAGCCAATTTAATGTGTCTGACTTTGGGAGGATAAAAACACTTCAGAAATCCTTCTTTGCAGCAGCACTCACAGTGCATTTCAATGATCTCATCGAGGCTGGGGAAGATGGCAGCCAGCTCAGTAGCGGCCAGGAGTTCTTGTCTCTCCAATGGTTTGGAGAAGACCATCTGAAGGACACTTAGCATTCTCACATGGGCATGCTCTGTAGCAATCAGCTCTGACAAGGGAGAAAGTAGGTACAGAATAAGTGATGCAAAAAATAGTCCATACAGGCTCATTTTAATGCACATTTGTTTTCTTCTTATCGTGTTATTGTCATCTTCTTTATCTGTCTTCTTCTCACCATTAATAACTTCCTGCCTTTTAGTCTCCTTTTTGCTGAGGCTGGACAAGGCTTCAGGAGAGGCCAGCTCTCTCCAGTTGGGCGGGTCCTGCTCAAACTCCAAGAGACGTGGCTCCATCTCCTCCAGCTGTGGTGAGGGACAGGTGGGGGAGTGGCCAGGTCCTTCAGGAACTAAAACTGTTCCATCAACACTAACAAATGAATGGAGTGCAAGAAGAAACAGTTTAGAATATGTATTACAAATTAAACCAAAAGTGAGGACCCACGACCCTACCAAGTGATGTGAGACACACTCTGGCAACACAAGTGAAGGTTGTTGGCTGTGGCACAACTCTAGCTATCAAAAAAACTGCTGGTCTTTCTAAATGTATACCAGGAATTTCAAGACATTAAATAATATAAGGAAGTTAAAAAGCTTGACAAATACCTCACAGATGAGCTACCAATGCATGTGTTGTTAATCTTGTAGCTTGCTAGTCTGGTATTTTTGAGTGTGTGTTAAGATGCTGTTTTGCAAAGTCATCTAGTCCACTAGCTATTGATAGTTTACCATCATAAACTGGTAGTGGTACCAAATCTTTCAATCACAATGTTAAGTGATTCAAGAATAAAACTTAAATTCACTTTTGATTATTGTATTAATGAGTTGACAATACAGAGAAATGCATTTTCTGACTGATGTTGATCTCTGTCAGCTTACTCAGGATACTTGAGTGTTTTCAAGACCTTCCCTTCTGAGTCCAGACGGTTAGGGCAAGTAAGCCCACCTTTAACCCTCTGATGCACAACATGGGTCAAAAGTGACCCATATTCAATTGAAAATGTGTATCTCTTGACCCATGTTGTGTATCAAAGGGTGAAGAACAGCCTAGCACTTAAACATACCACCAACCAATTGCTTATGGTACTGTTTAAGTGCGTCCTGATTATTTTGAGAGTCCTTCAGTGTAGCTGTTTTCTCTGTCAGTATTTGACATGCTGTCTGTCCCTGCTGTGCACCTCTCCAGCCAAAGAGGCATTAAGAGGGGCTTTGCCCATCTTACGGATGGAGTTGCTGGGGGGTGAGCAGGGCAGTTGGTGTTGTCGTGGTAGAAGGTGGCTGAAGGTCCACATCACTACGGGAGCGAGACTGTTTAGCCCGAGAAGAGCCACGGCGCCGATACGAGTGCCGGTCCACACGTGCACTCTCGCTGCGCCCCACTTTCCTACTGGGAAGGAGTGGAAGAGGATGAGGGAGATGAGTATGAGATAAGATAGGGACAGAATAAAGAGGGGAAACGATGGGTAGAAAAGAAAAAAAGCAGCAGAAAGAGCAAAGAGGAAAACAAAAATGTAGATGGAAGAGACAAAGGGAGGCATAAAAGTGAAAAGCAGAGATTCCAAAAGACAGTAAAGAGGAAATATCAATCATATGCAGAGAGCAAGGACAGAATTTGAGTAAATTTTGTGGTTACAAAGAATGATTGATGAGCTCAGTCAGAGGAGGGTTTACACAAAAAAATGATCCAAAATGGATAAAAGAAATCACATCATTAAAGACAGAGAAAATGAGTGACAAATATGCATGACATGTCATGCATATATTGACTAGATAATGAAACATAGAATATGTTTTCTACATTGTAGAAATGGCAGCACTTGAATGCCAATCTACAAATGTATGCTAACAAAGTAGCCATGCATTGCTTCTACACAGTGTATTATACTGCGCAAAAAAAATCAGTTAAACAACTTTGGCAGTCCCATTAACTTTCCTATTTCACACAACGAGCATACACATCAGCTAAATATAATCCAAGCTGATCTCAACAATCAAACTACTTCTAATTCCTTCACAGTCAGGATAAAAATACTTAACCATGTTTGTGTTATATATCTGCAAACAAGTACAAGGTTGAATGTGAGGTGTAGTTGCATGTGAGTGTTGTCTTCTGTGTTTGCGTTTGCGTGACATGTGATCAGTATAAGGCCTGAAGCATGTCCAAGACTCTGTCAAGGCGCTGACACCCACCTTGTCTTCCGTCTGTAAAAACACGGGACACCACATCGTTACACACTTGCTTATACACAACTATTGCAAGCTAAAGAAACCTCATAACATGCAAATGCACACCCCAACATAACAACCTACACAACTGTTCAAACCACTCTCCAAGTAGCATGCCAAATACGATGCCAAAGCCCCTGGCACAACATGTAACCGCACATACTGTGGAGACAAGCAGGACAGAGGATGGGTCCTGATCACGACAGACATAGACACCTTGGAAAGCACATGGCATGAGCAGCTAAAATGAGCTCAAAAAAAGAACAGAACTAAATGAATTGTTGAGTTTTGACTATTAAGTAAGTAGCACAATGTGAAGATTAGCTTCCTTGTCTGAACCCTAGCTGAAGACAAACTTGTCAATATTCATAACTTTTAGAATTTGAAACAAAATTCAGACAAAACATTACAATTTTAATGCTAAACCTGTCACATAAACACCTGCAGCTCATGATTGGTGCTTTAAAGTTGTAACTATTACTAACATCTCAGCTTAGAAGAGACACAGGTCTGTTGGCAAAATGTACCTGAATCCAAAAAAAAAAAAAAAAAAAGCACAAGATATTCAGAATTATACATTATCTGCCAATAAGCAAAAAAAATAAAAAATAAAAAATTCAAAAACTCGTTATAAACAAAAGGAGATGCACAGCAGGTCACACACAAAAACACAAAAGACAGAATGATATCAGAAAGACAGCATATATGCCATTGAGGAAGAAAAAGGAGAAAGGGTATGAGGGAGAGGAAATGAAAAGGGCTGGTGGGAAAATCTGGGTCCAAGTTCACCTGGTGAGGGTCCTTCCAAAACTGCAGGATCTGTTAGCTAGCGAGCAACGGGCAGCATGACAAAAGCTAGCACACAGCAGGGACAGACTGCTGGGGGAGTTTTACCACGCTCCCTCAGCCTGAGCAACTCAGAGAGCAATTCATTTCACTTCCCCATTTTATCCCTGGTTGTTGGTGTTTACACCTACCACACAGGCTAATTCTAATCTGATTATAACATCTAATCCTATATATGCTTAATATTCTCTTGGTGAGTCACTGCACTGCAGTCATAATCTCACTCCACTGATAATACTCTGTTTATTACCATCTCTGTCCTTCTCACCTGTCTTTCTCCACAGTCTCGTCTGTGGGTGTGTCACAAGGTGAGCTGGGCTCCCCAATGGTTAGCCCACCTGAAATCCCGACGGGGGAAACATCACCCCCGTCTGACAGTACTGGGGGCTCTAAACGATTGCTTGAAAGACCTAGAAAATTAGAAAACAACATATTAGTCATTTTTTCAGCCGAATAAAAGCTTTCATCTAATATTATTTTACAAGAGAAAAATATTAAAATCAGTTATAAGGCTGATATATAATAATATTTCAATGTCTGTATGCCCAAATACATACATACCATCAGCAATTATCAAATATTTATTATATCAGTTGAATATATATACCATATAGACCCCTGAATTGTGGACTTTTAAAATATGTTTAACGTTAAGCAATCAATAAACTGCTTTAAAAGAAACTGTCATTTCATTATTTAAAATGTAATTAAATTATGAATCTGAAAAAAGTGCATTTTCAGGCACTTTATTCCATTAATACCAAAGGCGACATGAAATGAAAGTATGCAGAGGGCAATGACTTGTAAAACAAGGTTAGGCCACCAAGCTGTCTCTTAAAATTTTATCTTTTGTTACTTTTAATTTCAGGATGTGTCGGCCAATCATATTCCATGTCACAATTCATCTATCCCCAGTCCTGCTTTAAAAGATTATAGCTTGCATTTTGTTGATAGATATAATAAAGACGTGGTTTCATTGATGGCAACGTTGCTCAGTCGGCCCACCACATTGATACAGACTGAAAAAACTACTGGATGAACTGCTCTGAAATTATGTACAAATATTCATGGTCTCTGAAGAATGAATCATACTTAAACTAATGAGCCCAAGAGGTTTGACCATAAGGGTTTAGATTTTAGTCTCAGTGAGAAATGTTAAGACTACCTACTGAATGGATTGCTATAAAAGCTGGTGCAGACATTCATGTGATAATTTTTAATGACTTTTGTGACTCCTGAATTCTCATCTTTACAATATTTAGCAACTGCTAGCATGAGCTAATGATCTAAGCTCTGATGATAAGTCTCAGCATGTTAGCTCTGTCACTGTGACCAAATTAGCAGCAGTGTTTACTTAAAGCACGTGTACCCACATAAGTGTCACATAGCTGTATGAGTGGCTGTAGATTTGTCTAACACATCAATTCCGAGACCCAAGTCAATGAGCAAGTTTACCATCAGTGTGTAAAGACTCTGGGCTATTGGTAGTGCTGATGTTGTTGCCCGAGCCATCACTAATCTCTAGTCCAGGCAGTGAGGCAGGGCTTCCACTGGAACCAGCCTTTCTGCTAGGGAGGGCAGGGACTGCAGGGTCGGTCAAGGAGCCTCTGCCAGGAGCAGGGCCTTTACGATCCAGAGCCACTTTCTCCTTTTCCGCTGAAGAGGGGAAAGAGAGTGGCAGTTATACAGGAGGTTAAGTATAAAAAACACCGATGCAGAAAAAACACAACCCAAAGCACCTCAGCCAGATAAAAAATAGGGACAAAGATTTAGTGAGACTGACAAACAGACAAGATGAGTACGGTGCAATCACAGCCTCTGTAGCAAACGAGAGGGTTAGTTTGGCACAGGGGAACATCCACAATCCTTCAAGTGAGATGAATATGTAATGTGTGAAGATTTCTGGTGATTACAAACTATACACTGCAACAAATTCTTCAAACAACCACCCTGAAACACTAAATCAACTAAACAATGCTCATCCCACATTGATTTGGTACATGCAGACATGCTTATGGGTTGATTAGTTGGGGATGTGACCATTCTACAGATTCACAGGGGTGGGTGGGTCGGATGGGGAAGGGATGGGATCTAAACAGCTAGTACCTTTAGCCTCCGTTTCAGGTTTGACCTCAGCTGTAACAGGAAAGAAGGGCAGGACAAAATGTTCTCATATTCAGACCATTTATGGATATTAATATGTGAAAATATCACAACTTCAAATATCAATTTCAAACATCATTATAATATATAAAATGTATGATGAGAGATTGTGAATACTTTATAAATCATTAAAAATGGTCAGAATTTGAATACAGATACAAAATCATTGTGTAAAAGGGCACATATTGATGTTTGCAAAGACACAAAAGCAGATACATACTGTTGCCTCCAATCCAGCTTGGGATGCCAGGAAACACCCCTCTGGGCTTGGGCTTTGTAGATTCATCCTTCTTATTCTGAAAAGATAGAAAACAGTTAGAGTAGCTAAGAAATGGAAAGGGTCAAATTAAAGTCATATATAAGGACGATAAAAATACAAACGCTACTACAAAAAGGTTTAATGAGGACTGTGTAGTGCATTTATTGGCCTGTTAAGGATAAGGATGTTTCCCTCTGCATAGATGATTGGTCTTTACCTTTACCAGTTTACTCCTGAAGAAGCCTCCTCTAGACTTCTTACTGTCAACTGCCCTGGTTTTAACTCCAAGGTGCTTCATGTAGAAGGCCACTGCAGTAAAGATGGATTGGCTATAGGAGAAGTTAGAGACATGTGTTAATTAAAAATATATAATAAAGATGTTCTGTTTGCTAGATTTAAACAAATTAAGCTTGTTTAATTGCCTGACAAAACTACAGCAAAATCAACTTTTCATTTTTTTTAATTAGATGCAAATGTCCTTCCTTTACTTCACATTAAAAGCTGCTATAAAGTATTTTTTAAAAATGATAGAGCTGTGTCTTTGCATAGTCTCTGGACTTATTGATGGTAATGCTGAGAGACTAACAAAAAATAGATAATGTAAATGAGACAAGAGCATGGGGATAAAAAAAAAGGATGGACAAATGCAGCAAGGGGTAAAGGGAGGTAGGGAGTTGAAATCATCCAGAGGAGGAGCATGAAGAGGAGGAGCTGACAAGAGTGAGGAGAGGGGGAAAAAAAGGGGACACAAAGATACAAAGGAGGAGTCGAGGACAAATAAAAAGAGTGGGGAAAGGGAGGAGACCCTGGGGCTGTGCACACAAAAGTCTCTCACATGACAAGATACCACACAGTTTTCCAAAGCATGCTGTCTAAATGCAACAGCAAAGGAATGCAATAAAAAATACACGAACTGCAGAGGGTTTACAATCTTGGGAGAAAATCCTACACGACTTCCATGAGTGGATGTAATCATTTCTTTCAGTCAAATTCACGTATGAAAGATTTAATTTTAAAAAACACAAAAAACAAGTCAAGATTTTAGAATGCATCGCAGTCAATTTAAAAACAAGTGCAGTGGCAGTTTTCCAAAAAATTTATCTATCTATAGGATATAATTTAATGTGCATTTGGTGCACTTGGATAATATGTAAAATCTTGTGGTTTGACCACACCCATGTAGAGAGAAAGCATGCACAGATGAAATCCACTACATGTGCACAAGCACCTCTACACAAGAAATATTTTAAACTTCATAAAAAGACATTAACTTACCATTTTTCATCGTCCGAGACAATCGTAGGTCTGAAAGAGAAGAAACAGGTGTCAGTCCACCACAGACGGGAGAAAGAGTGTTACTAATGGTGCAGCATCAAACTCACCTCTTTCTTTTAAGTAACATTTTTTCTTTCTCTTGTTCGACTGAGTATTAACTCTGTTTTGGGCCGGTGGAATCTAAAGTGATTACGCTTTTCTTGATCCAACTCAAAACTGACTATTTTGGTTTTGTGTTCAGAGCTAAAGCTATTGATCATATTCTAAAATGTCTAAAAAAAGGTGGAAAAAAAACTAAAAAAAACAAACAAAAAAAAGATGCATCAAAAACCTTTACGTCCTACTGCTATAACAATTTTAAAACTCAACTTGCACACTTCAAAATCTAGAAATAAGTCAAACTACTGTCTCCAGATGTCTAAAACAATCTGCTCCGGTTTGTCTGTCCACTGTCTGCAACGGGAATCCCAAGTCAAATGCTCCAGCACGGCGGAAATATCTATTTAACCATGTTTTTGTCTGATGCAACATGCAGGCAAGACTGTGGAAATTGGATACTCAGATGAACATAAAGGATGGGAGGGGTTTCCCTGGGATTTCCCTGCATAATCCAATGAAATGGTCCGGTTGCCCTGTTTTGATCACAGAGACCAATGAGAAACAGAGGGGGCAAGGTCGCTGTGTTGTGGTTAAGTGAGAAGGGAAATGTGTGTGTGTTGAGGGGTGACCGAGTGCAAGAGTGCGAGACATTGTGAGAGTACGAGGAATAGAGAGATAATTGTCAGGAGAAATGAATGGAGTGAAGCTGAATGAATCGTTTGTGCAATGGAAATAGAGATCCAACTGTGTGATAGTAACTGAGTGTGTCAAAAGCTGAATTATCATGTCTTTGATACAGCCTGCTTTGCAGGCTTTTTGTGTCTTTTCCACTGACATTGTGGCTCTATCAACAGGATGAGTGCTGCTTGTGCACAGTGCATCTTCTTTCATTTCTGCTGTACATTTTTTTTTTTTTACCTCTCCTGACAAGATGAAGTTAGACAGTATTCTGCCCTCTCCCTGGCCTCCTCTCCCTCTCTGTCTGACTCGCTTCTTGTACAGGATAACACATTGTAGCTGGCCACGGGGTCAAGGATAGATTAACTTTCCCCTAGATCTCATGCTTTCTTTATTTAACCATGTCCAGGGTAGTAGCTATCCAGCATCGATAACCCTCTGGCCCTTTCTCTCCCCTTTTCTTTTCCGCTGTATTACCCCCCCGCCCTGCAGTTGGCAAAATGCCAGTGGATAGCCTTCCTGCCAGCGTGGCACAGCAGACTCCATCTTTTCCTCTCTGCCTCCTCGTTTTCTTCTTGCTATGTTGTGTTCTGTTTCAATCATGACTTTCTCTGCAGCGCTCCAGTCCAGTGAGCTTCTGTATTGCTTTACTTTGTCTTGAACAGGACATCTGCACAGCTGATGTTGGCAGTATTGTTTTAAAGAAAGTGTTGCGACAACATAAGTGGAAACGCATCCACAAAAATCTACTTTGCCACCTTAGTTAACAGACGAGTCATGTTCTTCATGGGTAAAGCAGCAAGTAACAGAGAGGAGATTCAAATAACTTTGCCACTGTTCAATAGCTGTTTAAGCATTTTCTTTTAGTAATACCTTAACAACTCTGTAAAAGTGTGAAAATTGCACATTGAGATTGCAGAATTTTAAGTCTGGTCACCATTTCTCATACAAAAACACTCTTTGGGAGTCATTCTTGGCATTCTCTTCCTTACATGTTTAGTGTATGAATATATGCTTGTACAACTTTCAGTTTTTACATTAATGAATTATTATAGGTCAGTCAGTCATTCCTATTTTTTTATTCACCATTCTACAAAGACTTTCATGGCTACACGAGTGTTTACATGTGCATGTCTAAGCAGAAAAGAATCTGACTTTCACCTTGGGAAAGCTGAATGCCCAAAATAATTCCACACAAGCACAAGATAAACACTCACTGTGTCTCAGACATCTTCTCCAGCAGGTTCTCAGCCACAGACTTTTCCTTCATTTCCATTGGGACGCGGTCGGTGGGATAGTGACTCTCCACATCAATTAGTTCAGCTTCATTGGGCGTCATACCCATCCTTCTCTTCTGCCTGGACAAGACAAAACAGGAGGAGACAGGAGATTGGCAAGTTCATCAAAAATACTGCTGAAGAGCAACCCTGTAAATCTAAGTAATAACTGATTTGACATGATACTCTTCCTGGATGTCGATATGTTTACTGTCTTCCGAGGTGGATACTACAGATGTGTTGTTGTTGCTAAAATAATACTTTCTAGTGTGCTGGGAAGTCTGCATTTCATACATGCACAGTAGGTTGGCATCTACATACACGGCATCTGAACACTAATGCTCAACATGTACACTGGCGCCCTTGCACGGCCATGTAGACGCTCTGCAAGGACAGTAGTCAAGTAAACACAAATTTTAGGCTGGAGGGGTCTCTGTGGACTCTTACATTCTTGGATAGGATGCAAAAAATACATCCTGTAACTCCAGCATATCTCTAGCTCTAGTGTGATTTTACTTGCATCTAAGATCAGTGTGTTTCCACTGCATCTAAATCTGATGCAGCACTTCTAATAGTTTTTTTGTTCAGGTTAAAGAACAGACCTACGTATAGAGATCTCAAGGATGAAGTACTATTGAAAAATAAAATGGGAAACAGAGAGCTCAAGATGACCTTTTCAGCTGTCTGTGCCAATGCTATTCACAATAATAAAAAGTCCTTCCAGGAAATCTATAATACAATGAAATATAAATGTATAATGGCTCTAATAATAAATAATATAACATAATTATACATAATACAATATATGTTACATATTTTATATGGGAGAGAAAGTAAGGTCTTGAGTAAGTCACTGTGTGCAACATGGAGGGTAGTTACATTTAAGATAAGATAATCCTTTATTATTCCCCACGTCAGGGGAAATTCCCCGTGTTACAGCAGCAAAAAGCTTTCATATGTACAGTAAAGATAATAATTATAATAACAATAATATATACAATATACACAAGAACGAAGGATGAAAAAGGATGAAAAAGGATGAAAAATGGTCTAAATCTACATTTGTGCAATTTTTGCACATAACGAAGATATTATTTGAGGAGTTGCTGGTTCTTGCTGTGGTTCATGTTAGGGTTACAGAACACTTGTCATGTCATGTGTCACCTTCGTGTATCAACATTCATTACTGGCTTCCTTTCGGATTAATTACAATTTAAAAGCACATTTCACATCTCTTTCTTTAAAGCTTTTGTTAGTCACGCTGAATACAAGCAAAGGAAATCAATCTAAAGATGAATTATTTTGCTAAATGGTTTGAAGTAATGATAACTTATGAGGCGTTGCAATTACTGACTCAATCCATGCAAAAGAATTGGTATGATCATTTAACTGACCAAGTTTCAAGAAAACTAATTGCATTTTTTACTGATATTCTGGCATTTTAATTTCTTCTCAACCATAATGGAAAACTAAAAAGGTGACTTTGGTACTTCATACTGATTAAAGGTGACTTAATTGTTGGTAAACTGACTGGCTGATTTCACTGAACATATTTAAAACCTCCAAAACAAACACAAGAAGGAGTTTGTCTTTTAGTAGTGATGAGAAACATTAAACAACCTCTCCACATTTCTAGAATGTACATTTTGGTTATTGTACATTCTATAAAACAGAGTACACTTTACTATACTGTATATAAAGCAATCACAGTTTGAAGTATAAGGTCTTCAACACATCAAGTCATTAGTCCTTTTAATTGCAAAGGTCAATGTTGTGATAATGCTGTGGCATATTTATTGTGGATTTACACATTAAATACTTGTGGTTTAATAAAGATTGCCCTATACTGTGTGAGTAGAGTTGAGAATGGATTAATCTCACCTGAAATCCTCCAACTGTTTTGCCACTTCAACAGTCTGCAGGTTCTGAACCTCCTGAGCAAAACGCCTTTGGGTCTCTTCTGAGAACAGATCTGGACGGGTCCGGTCTTGGAGAAGGGAAAAAAGAAGAGTGAGTGAAAAGTCCAAAAATAGAGAGTAACACACCGACCAGGACTGAGGTTTGTATAGAAGGCAAAGAACAGATAATCATTTATAATCCAAACACGTGTGGAAAATAACTTACCCAATTCATATGATATTGAAGGTGGTATTGTCACTCTGAGAATCTGCAATGTAAAGCAAAGGACAAAATATATACAATGAGAGAAATAAAAATATTATATAGATCATATGCGAGATATTTGAGTGGCCCTGAGAAAAAAAACGTATGCTGCAATAGCTACTTATCACCACAAGGGGTCATTTTAACACTAGAAATTAAAAGAAGAAAAACCCCCAAAAAGAAACATATTCCAAATGGGAGTTATAAGGTCTGCTCCGACATGAAAACGACCACAGGGGTCAATGTTACGTCAATAAGTTCACCATAGAGCTGAGATTAAAAAAAGAAAAGGAAAAAAAGACAGACTGAGAGAAGATGACTGCCTACTAAAGAGCTTTCTCATGATCCTGACAGGAAGCTGTGGGATGGGACGGACGGACGGATGGACAAACAGACAGAGCTACATGAAGCAGATGAGTTGATAGACATGTACAGTGCATGAGCTCTGAGGAGGAAATGTAACAGTGAGGTGACAAGGGCCAGGTGTGTGGGGAGAAGTGATGGAAATAGACAGGCAGATACTGAGCTGCTGCACAGACAAAGCAAACACAACCATGCACTTGCAAACAAACCATGTGCACACAATACAATCTTCTCTCATGAGTCCAGCTGATAGACTACAGCTGAGCAGTAAAAAAATAAATAAATAAAATGAATTGAAGTCAAATGCATCACATCTGCATCAGCTAAAGTAATCACAACAATGTAACAGATCTAAACAGTGCAGCGGAGGCCTTGATAGAGCCAAATAGTTGTACCCAGCAAGAAAAGGAACTGTTCTCTTTCTTCTTCAAATACGACACAGGCGTTAAGACAAAACACAGAGCGGATAGAACCTTAGTTAATCCATTTAAGAAAACTGAATCATATTTCTAAGTTCACTAGAGTAGATAAAGTGCATAACGATGTTTACCCTTTTTCAGTTTGTAACAATTAGGTAGCTTTCCAACTGTATCTTCTTGTATTTCATACACTGAAATATAGGATCATTTGTTACTTACTGCACCCTTGTCCAAAAAGGTATTGTAGAACTCCACAAACTGTTTCTTGGTCTCTTTGGCACTGAGGCTCCTGAAGAGGTCAGCATGGAGGTAACACAGCTGAGAGAGAAAAGGAAGACAGAATATCAGTGGATTTCAGCAGCTTTCAGAGTGACATTGTGATGCGTTGCAAAGTTTCCATTCCATTTTTTTGCACACAGTTGACTGACTATTACTAATTAACTATCATTACTACTAAAAGTAACACAATCATATCATATACTGGCATGCCATACATTGTAAAAAGTTTATTTTACTTTCAATTACCCTTAGAAGTCAGTCCTCAAACCACAGAGACGAATTAAATATTTCAAACTTAATGGCAATATCTTATACAATAGCCACTGTCAAAAAATAAATACATAAAAAAAACACACTGTAATAATTGATTACCATGCAGAGAATCTGACACACACCAAACCAAAAGCAGCTACTGATTCAAACCACAGATGCAGATTTATAAACACCATGCACGATAATACGTGCTATTGTAAACATGCTACACTATTGATGCTGTGAAAAATCAGAGGAAAAGCAGGGAGTGTGACAAAGAGAGGGCGTTGTGGCTGTAACAGTACCTGGGTGGGTCACAGTGTCTGCATGCAGAATAAAGGGGACATGACAGGCATGCTTTAGGACACCACTGTCACACACATAGCCATACCCACACACAAATGGGTAGAAGCCTCCAAGCATGCTGTCTTGTCTAAAAACACTTTGATTCCACACTACGTCATACTGAATACTATACATGTTGTATCATGTGTTTCACACAATTTAAGGTAGCCTAAGTTGTCTTGTGATGTTATTGCAGTTTGGATTTTATGATTAAATCATACATACCAGGTGCAATACTGACTCTTTATATGTAAAGTGACTTATCATTTGTGTTAAATTTGTAAATTGTCTGTTAATAAGCATTTGTTTTGAGGACCCTGTGATAATTTCAATATCATAAAGCTAGTTGGTTCCAGGCTTTTTCTTTATGCCATTTCTTTAGAACCTGTCTGACTGGTCATTTTGCCAACTCGAATGAACTCTGTCGACAAGTGGAACTGCCATTTCCTTACATCTAAGTTTGTGAAAAAATATTATCACAGCCCATATTGATGGTGGCAAGAAAATAAGGACACAGAAGATAACAACAATAAGGGGAATGTTTCTTCTAGGGTAACAAAATTTACTTTTCATGCCAAAATTGGACAAATAGTCTGCCACACTCAAACAATCAAGATTTCCATCCTCTATTAATCAAGATAATAATCAACAGATTATTAATTAACTGAGTGAAAATATCTGTATCTCTTCATTTCCTGTCTGCATTTGTACTAACACTGTAAGATACAGGCAAAATAAATGTTTTCTTTTAAAATAAAGGAAAAAAATGACATACACAATATGGCTAGAGCCTATAATTATCATTGTCAAGAAAAAAAAGATTTTGCAACAATCTTTTGTGGTATGAAAGAAGCAACCGACAGAAAATAAACACGCCTGCAGTGTTTGGTATTTCTATATGAGGAGCATTGCTATCAAAATTGTCACTGATTTATGTCTTGTAAACTATCTAACTGAACAACACTCAACCTAAACCAATGTAGGTGAGGAGTTGTTTCGGCAATGGCATCCAAATAAACACGAAACAACTCTGTATCTACACAGACAACAGTTGAGAGCAATCCAGAAGCCGAAAATGGCCATTTAGCTCACACTTACATGAGCAAGTAAGATGCAAGCCTTTACAGAGCCTGTTAAGATATCTGTATTGATTAAAACAGATGCACATCTCTTCTGTCAGACATGTATGAGATGGATGAGTGAAATACAGTGCTGAAACACATCCTGTACAAAAGAGAATGTAGCATTATGAGCACTGTAATTCTTACCAAGGGAGCAGGGTCAAACTGCAGAATGACATGTTGCATGAAGACCAGCAGGTGGGTCGGCCGCTCCTTCAACACCTCTATGCTGTTGAAGTGCGGGGACTGGTCATCCATCACCTGAGTCAGATAAAGAATAAACAGAGACAAGAATAAAAGGAGAAAGAATCAAGGACAATGACAAAACAAAATTAAGCTGAGAGGCAGTGATGGCTTTCGATTCAGCGGTCATACGCCGCTCTTTTGTTCACTCACATCATTCAGATCATTCTCAAAATCTTCATCCTCGGCCCCGATGATGCTCATAGCTGGGTTAGAGCAGTGAGCACCAAACGCACCCTGCTGTGGAGAGAGAGGGGAAAATAACAAGACAATTAGCAACCATTATGTGCTATACTTTGAACTGGTAGGCCATCTCTTTGACGTCCTGATCCCCCACTGAGCAGAGCCAGACATAAAGCCAGATTAGAGTTTGGACACAGTGAACTTTCCCAGTGTAAAATAACATCACGCAGAAAGATGGGAAATGTCCCCGTTTCCAATCCAGTCTCCTGGAGAGACGGGCCTGATGTGTCATAATGCTTGTGGTCCTTGAATAACAAAAAGCTTTATGTTAAGTAGCATCGCATTCCTAATAAATAAAGCAAGTCAAAGACATGTAAGCGATTCTTTTATTGTCTTTTTTGCAGAGAGAACTAACGATGTGTAGAATGACAATTCAATTCAAGCAGTGCATTTAAAAAATAAATCACAAGTCTACTGGGAAATTAGAATTAGATAATGAGTCATAATAAACAAATGATGAAGCAAAGGTTAAAAGTTTAGTTTTGAGGATTTCAACAAGATGGGGGTGTTCTATGAAATACTAAATTCCTCTTCCCCTAGGCGACACTAAAACATTTAGGTTAGATGCTGAACTCAAGGGAATAATTCAGTGTTAAACTTGCATCGCAAAATAGCATTTTCAATTTGACCCGTCTCTGAAGTTTGGCCATATTTTGCCTCTGGGACTGTTTTTCGAGACGTGTATTGGGTTCAGTAAAACACTCAGCAACAGGCTCTCCTAAATACCATGACATAAAACGCTCCAAGTCTAAAAATGCAACTAATCCGAAATTAAAGGTTTATGCCAACTCTTGCCTTAGAAATCCGTGTTTGGGGAAAAAATGCATCAGAGCGGGTGATGAATTTACCCCCACCCCATACAACCCACACCATTTCCTCTTCCCCAAAACACACAAACAAGACATAGTCCTTGTATCCAGTCCACTAAAGGCCACAGACCCAGAGCCGCCACCAGGGAACACCCAAATGCACACACAAACACACATCAAAAAGCTACAATGTACGCTACTAGGTGAGCACAGGGAACAGAGTTTATGTAGAGCTGAAGAGGTGCAAGTCTGAATCCAAGTAATGACAGACAAATGTATAACTAAAACTGTAGAAGAAACCTTTGGAAAGAAGATTTCATCAAACACGTCAGTATTGTAAAGATTTTGATAAATTCTAGTGCATCTATATTATTCAGGTTTCATATTAATTTTGTAAATTAGTCCTTGAGATCATCGTTTACTGCAGGGTTGGGTAAATGATGATGATGATAAAAAGCTTCACATAACTTGAGATCCTCAGGCTGCAGTCTCTCACTACACCTATGCCAGAGTCAAGACTATAAACAACCAGTGAGTCTTTTCTGTCCAGTTTCAGGATACAGAGCGATAGAGGGAAACTGGGAGACAAACAGAGAGTGAGAGAATGTGTTCATTCATGGCCATATCCAGTAGGCTGCGAGTTGAGAAAGGCCAGTGTTGGAGCAACATGCGTAGGAGGGGTTAGCTAAACAGAGACACAGGCCAGTCAGGGCCATGGACACACATCTGCATGGACATACACAAACACAATCAAACACACAGAGTCACACCTCCTCTTTTATACACGCACAAACCCAGCCACCGACACCTTATCAAAATGAATCCACCGCAGCCACTTTACCAAGACAATGACCAAGTTGTTATGTCACCATGGCAGTAACAGCTATAACTGAACAATGCTGCCAAAACCAATTTCCTGGTGGAAAGATAAAATGCTCTCATTCTTACAGCGCAACTGAAAACTTCAAGCATTTTCCTACACATTTTAAAGTTTAAATGATAGGTGCATTGTTTTAACTGGGAAAAGCACAGAAATCGTGCGTAATGTCGGTCACTTGTATTCACTTCTAGTTTCAACACTCTGTAGATGTTCATAATGAAAGATTAGATTTATTTGGGTATGTAGTCACACCTATTTTGTAAATGAATGACTTTAGAATCTATACAGCTAAGTGCACCTTCTACTCTAAGACCATTAATTCAGACAAAAACTTTTATTGCTCTAAATCTTTACTCTCTACTGATAATTCTGCATGTACTATTTGCTCCATTTTATTTCAGGTTCATCCTTTTGTCACCTGCCGGACTTGATCCACAGGAAGAGTCCACTGTTTGAAATATCATTGCATGGCTGCAAATAATAATTATTTTCTTCAGCAATTGCTCTGCAGTTATTTTCCTTACGAACTCATTAATTGTTTGGTCTATAAAACATGTAAAAAAAAAAAAAAACACCTCAACAGTGTCATTCACAATAATCTAAGTGCAAGATGATGTTGTTACATGCTTTGTTATATCTGGCCAGCATTCTCAATTTTCCATTTAAGATAATGCAATAAAAAAGGGCAACAAATTCTCCAAGTTTGGAACCTGAAATTTTATCTGGAAATTGCTGCGAATAAATAATGTTTAATCAATGAATCAATTGGCAATTGTAGTTTCTAACATGAGGACAGTGACAGTGAATGATTTCTGCATTCTTCCCAGCTAACTGCTACATTTTGATTGTGATGGAAAAGCAGAACAAGTCCTTTTAAACCTTATGGAAAGCTGACTGCTGCCACAATACAGCACTTCTCAGCATTTCAGTCCCCTCATTACAGCTATTGCTGTAGCCAATCCTTTGTTTTTGTTATGTCTTGGTTGATTTCAAAGTAACTGTAATACATGATCATTCTGAGAGAGATAAATTGGTGTAGGCAGGGGAAGGCTAACTGGGGTTTCTCAGAGGGAAGTAGCGAAGGTCATTTCCACTCCGGATTTAAAGAGCACGTGGTTACAGAAGGGCAGGACTGGGAGCCTGCGCTATCCAGAAGGAGCCAAGTGGTGCATTCCAGCATATGGCACAGTTCAGACAACAGATGGAGACAGTCTGAGTTTCAACAGTAACCAGACCCTCTTCTCCTCACCTCCATTATATGAAAGCTGGCATAAGCTCTCCACTGTGAGGGTCTTTAATGGCTGACACAGCCATGGCCAGGGGTGGACGAGAAGACCATGAGCATACAGCATTCGAACAGAGCGTCCCAGAAGTGCAGAGATACAGCTCTGGTGCTCCTGAAAATCAGCAGCTGCCCCCCAACCCCTCCCTCCCAACACATTCCAGTACTAACTAAGTGTCAGGTGGCATCAATCTAATGATAGCCATCAAGCGTACGTGCCTTTGTGTGTGTGTGTGAGTTAAGACTGAGCACGTATGTGGGAGGGGGCCATTCCTCTGTGATTGTAGTGAGCTGTCGGTGTACTTCCATGTGTGTGTTCAATGACAACTGGCCTTTACAAGAGCATTCCTCTCCACCTCTGACCAGGCCGAGGCCTAATTCTGTACATGAGCAATCAAAAAGCAGCACCTGCCTATTCGCTTAAAGTAGTGACATACTTTAGCATTTCATATTTCCACCAGGTCACTAAGGTTACACTGCATCCTAATAATAACTGAGAAAGTGTTACATCAGCTCTTGCAAAGCCCACATCCATTGTGAAACCGTTTAAACAATTAGCCATTTCACTGAAACCCCTCTGACCAAGAAGAGAGGAGGAGTCATAATGTGACCTCACCCCAAAGTGAGCATCTTCAGCGTCCATACCGAAAACCAGGGGGGCCCACACCTGTCAATCAAGTTCCTGCAATCACATGATGCTGATTATCAGAAAGAAAGTGTGGTAAGTTTAATGAATCAGGACGAGGTTAAATAGTAGTGTAATACCACAGTCAGCACAGCATGTAATGAGGTGAGAGAAGCAGGTGAGTTTTTTTTTTTTTATAGACCAAACCTATGTGCAAAATTCATCCAGCATTTGGGTGCACACAAAGAATCTCCAAAGCACAGACATTTATCTGATTGGCTACAACAGTAAAACCACTGACCGGTGGAGGAAAAATGTCTTGGTCCAAGAAGGCACAGAACAAGGTTCAAGGTTTAACGGTGCAAGGATACTTTATTTATACCCGTGGGCAGATTTGTTGAAAAAATGATTACATTTTGCATTCCATTACAAAACACACACTGAACCTGACAGGCAGGTACTTGATCGAGAGACAAGACAAAAAAGTGCTCAGTGGTCCATCATTCACCAATATAGCAGCAAGGATACGTAAAAAGTAGTGGTGGGATGCGATTAAAACAATTAATCTGATTAATTACAGGCTTTGTAATTAATAGCAATTAATTGCATTTTTGTCAAACAGCAATATTTGACACAATAAGTATTTATTTTCAATTCAAATAAATTTTGGTTGATAGTTGAATCAATGAAAAGACATACGTGTTTAGAATTTAAAATTTATAAAATTAATACAATTTTAAAATGGGACATATAGAAAAAAGGTGATTTGGATGATTTAAAGTCTGGATTTAGTTTGTTTTTTCCATTGTATGGCACATAACAAAAGCATAAGTAATTCAAGAACCTTCAAAAAGTTGAAAATCCACAGATTTATTCTGTTTTCATAGTTTCTGGGTCTGATAAATACTGTCATTTTGATGTTTCTTTTTTTAGGAACACAAATTTTTATTTATAAAGAAAAATATTTTTTCATAAAAACTTTATAGTTATTAAAAGACAGACATTTTTGTGGTTTTTACTTTAAAAAAATTGAACCACAAAAATGTTTGTTTCATTTCTATTTATCTGCATTTTTCATCTACTACATTCACAGATCACTGCAAACTCAAAATGCAATTATAGCGATTATATTCAACATTTTATGACTTTTTATAAACTAAAGCACTTTCAGTGTCTTCTAAAGTGATCTATTATGGGATGGGTACACCGTTAGCAGGACTGTCATTGCTAATGTTAGCTCTGATGCTAACAGCAACATGTTTTCCATTGAGGTGATGCCGTCGACTTGAAGTGACGCAGTGATCAGAAAACTCTTTGCACAATTTGCAAACAACCAGGCTTTTATCCGAGCTGCCATCAGAAAGATTTTTAAAACAAAACTTTGCCCAAAAAGCACAATGAGTCTCATCTTCCTTCACTGTTCACCAAACCTTCTTGTGCGCTGACGTCACTCCTGTGTATCTTCTTCACTGCAGACCATAGACCATATGCTGCAGACAGACTTTAGGTTCATTACCGCCGCTTACTGGGCTGGAGTGTTCATCAGTGTTACTGGTGTGCCACAAATTAGGGAACTGAGAAAATGCTTAAATGCTTTAATCTATTTAACACGTTATTTCGGCTGTAATTAATAAATCGAAATTAACGCGTTAAAGTCCCAGCCCTAGTAAAAAGATAAGCTCAAGATAAATGAAAACAAAACACAACAAAGCACAATAAAAAACCCTTAGGGAAATAAAAGTAATCTCCGGGATAAAAACCAGGATAAGAACATAAAATTTAAAAGTCACAATAATAAATAGAGCTAAGAAATAGGATAAATAAATACAATAAAATAAAGTGCAATGTCACTACTTCTTATTGAGCTCAGTGACAGCGACGGGAACAAAGCTGTTTTTATAACGCTTTGTTCTGCACCTCGGGACTAAAAACCTCCGTCCAGAGGGAAGAAGCTGCAATTCACCCCATAGAGGATGGGAGTCATCATTAACAATTGATAAAGCCATCGTCTGTACTTGTTTAGTGTACAGGAAGGCTGTACAAGTCTATGACTCACCAATCAGGCGACTGGAACAGACATGGAACCTCCAAAGTTCCATGTCTCAATAGGTCAGAGTTGTTTGGCAACACAAAGGGCATCTACACAATATTAGTAAGGCGGTTTCAATGCTGGGGCTGATCAGT
Source organism: Amphiprion ocellaris (assembly GCF_022539595.1). NCBI lineage: Eukaryota > Metazoa > Chordata > Actinopteri > Pomacentridae > Amphiprion > Amphiprion ocellaris. Next base: position 21,606,451 of record NC_072774.1, read on the forward strand.
GAATAACTCTAATGATGAAATAAATACAATAAATGTTATAAAGAGGAGAGATAAATATATGCTGTGCAAAAGCCAATATGCTCTGACATGTCTTAAACGATTAAATCTTGTGCTCTGAATAATTCTTAGTGTCTGATATGTTACATAGTTTAAGATTCTTAAAACTACCTTTGTGGCTTCACACTCATCGAAAAACCCAGAAACCATGAATACACAAATCCTTTTTAATTTAATGTTTAACCGCTGGACTCCTGCACTGAAATTTCCAGTCTCAGTAAATGTGCACCAGAGGGTTCCAGTTTTCAAATCACACTTGAGCAAGTTGCATATTGAAGCAGGACTGGCTTCCAAACTCATTAAGTCACAAAATCCTGCTTAATATTCACGTTAAAGTCAGATGTGTAATGTGACCCCGGTTCTTTCCTTTTTCAGTAGCTGAATGTAAAAAAATAAAAAGAAGCCTTCGAGTGTCAAACTCGGCACATACATCATACGGCACAGTGAACGTCAAACATCTCAGAGATGCAACACTAAACAAAACACATTTGTGACTCGAGGAGAAGATTATTACCCCTGTACTCTTGTTTGCACTAACCAACAGTGGTTACATTTTTTACTTGTTGCAGTGTAATCATCTCTACCAGTGTGGTTATATGTAAATGCAACTCATTTCTGACCACACCCAAACACACCAATCATTGAATCAGCCGAGGTGAAATAAGCTTTGGTATTTCCACCAGAGAGGGTAGCAAAACTCATCTGCTGTTTTACACCCAGGAGCGAAGCAATTATTTTAGACGAGGTGTAGAATTTCAGAACTTGTGATTTTGTGGCCTCCTAGTGGTAGTAAGGCAGTGTGGAGGTCAAGAAAGCCTTCATGGATTCTACTTTGGCACACTGAGATAATTGAAGTGTTACCCTTTCATTTATGTATTTGTAGCGACACAATATCAGCAGTGACTGCCACATATTTATCTGTTGTCGTAGAACTGCACGCAGCACAACAACTCCCTCCTTGTGGACAACGGACCTGACTGTGCCCAGCTCTTTTGCTCCATGCACGATAAAAGCAAATCAAAACTCGATGTGAGGAATGACAGTTGCTGGCTTTTACCTGCAGAAAAAACAGCTGGTTTAATTCCTCAACAGAAGCAAACTGGAGTTCACAAATGGCTGGTATCATGAACAGCTCTGCACAAATTTGTTCAAAAGTAATACATTGAAGTAAAGTAATTCTTATGAGTTAGTCCACGTTTGTTCTTAACAATGTCAATCTCAGAGACACAACTCTTCAAATCAACAACGGGCCCAACTAGTAAAGATAACTATAAGCAAACTGGATTACAGCTAGGTTGTCGAGGTCAGCATGTTTTGCATAAGTGCTAGTAAATGCCAACTGCTTGTACAAGTGGATATTGTTAATTCTTTAATATACTGTTAATTCTTAACATGCTGGCTGCCTCATTTCATATTAAAATTGAAAAGCATTGTGGGAGATGCAGAAGGGTTCACCCTGGAAAAAAGACAGTCTTGGATAACAGGCTTTTTTTCCCCGTCATTTGTTACAAAGTGGAACCGTGGAGGTGTCTGTGCTGTTCAACTCATTATTTGTCACAATGTACTTGATAAATGACATATTTCCCAACCGAATCAAGGAATCAGCTCCAGATGCTGAAGGCTTCACCCCAGGACATGCACAGTGAGCAGATAAAAATTCTGAAAGCTGTACAGAAGATGCAAGAGAGCTCTGACCTCATGCAACAGGCAGCTGCTGAGAGGGAGATGTCCCTCCTCAAGGAGCAGAAGGAACTGAAACTGATGGTCCAACAGCTGACCTCAGCAAAGCCCAAAGAAGATGTCAGTCAGGGACTCCACGTAGAAGGTCCACAAGAAGATGAGGTGTTTGAGAATGCAAACGAGTTACTTCCACCTGTCCAGGTTGAGGAACAATTAGAAGATCCACAAGACGATGTGTTTGAGGACACCAGTGGGTTTCTTCCAACTCTTCAGGCACAGAAGCTGAAGGAAGATCCACCAGAGGACGAGGTGTTCGAGGATGCTAATGGGTTCCTTTCACCTGTCCAGGTAGAGGAACCAAAGAACGACAACCAAGATCCCCTGAGAACGTTCCTCTCTGGGTTCTAACAGCTCTTCCTCCCCTAGGACCGTCAGTTGGCCCGGCTTCCTCTATATCTCTCACTGGTGTTCACTGTCAGAGGAACTCTGACTGAACCCATGAAACACCATCTAAACACAATATTTAATGAATGTATTTCTATATTCATATTTTTATCTTATCATTTTAATTGCTTAACTTTAATTGAAAGAAAAAAAACATTATTTAAATGTCATGATAATATAATAAAAATTTTAATGTAATACATTATTTTCAACTCATTTTCAATCCCAATCCTGAACCACTGGCTGCAGTAAATCACATACCTGCTCATGTACATTTTTATTTAACATTGTTTTTTTACACTGAGGTCCTTCAAGACAAAAACATCTACGTCAAAACAATGTTATATTTAAATAATATATTTCACTTTTAAGAACTTTATTCTTCTAATCTACAGCATTCCATGTCCAAATTACCAAATATTAATTCAGTTTTCTTAGAATTAGAACCATTTAATGTCATTTCTGTTCACATGATGCTACAGTTGTTTTAATGAGGACGAAAAAAAACAAAAAATATTATTTTCAATATAATGAGTTGAAAATTCTATAGTAGAAAATCTGTGTTTTGGTGCTTTATTATTATTTTTATTATTTATTATCTGTTCTTAAAAAAAAAAAAAAACAACAGAAAATCGCATTCAGGACCTTAAAGACAAAAACGTTCTTGTCAAAAAACGCACAATAAAAATGTTTTGTAGTCACATTATTTCTACTTTTAATGACTAATATTTTCACCAAAATCAGTCCTGATTCTAAATACCAAATATGTTTTGTTTTTGTTGATTTGAAACCTGTTAAATGTCAGTTTGCTTCCATGAAAATAAAGAAATCGCATTCAAGACCTTAAAGACAAAAATGTGCTCATCAAAAAACAAAAAAAAGTTGTCATAAAAACATTATTTTCTATTTTCAATTACAATTTTTTTGACCAAAATCAGCCCTTATCCAAAATGTGAATATAATTACAGAATATTTTAATAATTTTACTGATTTTAAATCTGTTAAATGTCAGTTTTACATGAAAATTTAAAAAAAAATCTTTAAAGAAAAGAATGTTCTCATCCAAAAACAAATTCAAATGTTTTATTATCTGCAAATAAATACATCAGGGATAAAATATATAACAAAGGTAATCTTATTTTAAACTTTTCTTGTCACTTTTCGTGCTAGCCATTAGCATCTCGCACTAGCCGTTAGCTCTTCTAAAACATTAAAATGATGCTACAGTGAGCACCAAAGTACAATGGAAACACTGGGAAACTTTCTTCTAACTCAATTTAGTTTTCAAAGATAAATATCTAATTTGACACAGAGTCCAAAAAACCCCCAGTTTTTGCCCAGTACTGCAGTTCAGTAATCAGATTAATCAAGATGTTTTCAGGTTGTGATTTATGTTTTTTAGGACTCAACGAGGATTAAGGAGGAAGATGAAGATGGCGAGGGTGAGGAGTCATTTTTCCGTTTGCTGCCTGATGAGCTGCTTCATTACTCACGCAAATTCTAAAAACGAACTTTTTAAACAGTTTTAGGTGGAATTTATTTAAACATTGTTGTTAAATTACAGATAAAATCAAGAAAATCAGGGAAAGAAATGATTAACGTGTTAACTGTGAAGTAAAGGTAAAAACTGTGAATTAAGTTTGCATTAAAATCAATAATTTGTTCTTTTTCAATGTTTGACTCTAAAAATTAAATTGTTTTACTGCATTCAGTTCAGCAAGAATAGTGTTTTTTTAACAGATATTTGACGCTAATTGAAAGAAAATACACGCATATTCAGAATTAATAAATGGTCAGTCATTTTTTAAAAAAGTATTCATTTACATCGACTGTAAAAAAAAAAAAATGTATGCTGTCAGATTAGACAAAAATAAATCTTAATTTACCATTTTAAAATTCACAAAACAGACAAAAAACAGGCCAAAACTGTGAATAATGTCTACTTGTGTATTTTTTTTTAAAAAATCGCTGAGGCCCCTGGATCTAGGTTCTAAAACGTTCTAAACAAGGTGATTCTTTTGTCTTTCAGAACAGAAGCGTTAAAGTGTCGCCAGACAGCAGCTCCAGTCTGGACTACAACTCCCAGAATCCTTCACCCAGCTTCCCCACACAGTTAGAACCAGTAGTCCGGTGAGTCGCTGCTCCAGTAACCCACTGGTTTAGTTTAGTAGCAAAAACTTTCTTAATCACTTTGAGTCATTTTATAAGTAAGAACTGACCAAACTATCTGATTGCAGCTTCCTAAAGGTGAATATTTTCTAGCTTCTTTCCTCTGACAGTAAACTAAAGATCTTTGGACAAAACAAGACATTTGAGGAAACTCTGATCCACATTTCTGCCATTTTTGAGGCCAAAAACTAATTTGATTAATTAGATTCTCTGAAAAACCATAGTAATAAAACAACAGTTACAAAGTGAGACTAGGATGCAACTAATGATTTTTTTTGTCAATTTGTCAATCCTTCTTAAATAGATGAACTTGATTGCAGTGGAATGCTCTATAATTCAAACTGTGGCACGCATAATTTTGTGTTACATAAAGCAGTTGTGAAGGCTATTTTGCTGCTGCTCACATGTAGGCAGGTGAATAACAAATCATCGGCAAAAATACTGAGAGAAAACTACTAAAAACACTAAAATTAGAATCCTATGCAATTACTGGGTGCACTTGGCCACAGAATCCATTGTCTAAGCATAGGTCACTTTTGTCTTCTTATACTTGCTCACAATAGGCTGTGTCCTGTCTATATGCTATGAGGGCAGCGTCCAAAAATAGCGGAGCGGCTAATGGGTATAGCTTGCTGTGTTTGTACCGCTGTTTATCTGGCTTGCTCATCAAGCCACAGTCTCATTAGTGTGACTGGGGGATTCCTACTAGCACTACTGCTCCTCCACTCCTTCAGCAGCTGCTCCCTGAGTACAGATAAGAAAAAAAGAAAACTGGGGAAGGTGGCAAATGGGGAGGCATACAGACAGGAAGTGGGTGTAATTTCCTCAGGAAGCTATCAGAGCCGTTTCCTGTGTGACCTATCAGATGAGAAGAGAGAGAAAGCAATACAGACACAGAAGGAGACGACAAAGAGAGCGAGAAAATCTGAAAAAACAGGAGGCCACAAGTGTTTCCGTAAGAAACATGACAGACAAAACTACATCAAACAAGCCTCCTGTGCCACTCATCTTCAAGTTCACATGGGAACCAGAAAAGGACGTTACCGCACAGCATAAACGAAACTGACAATTGAGGAACAGAGCTCGTGAAGGGATGAGTGTGAACAGTAGAGGATGACTTACTAGTACAAGGTTTAGGTACACGTTTTTGGATGCCACACATTTTATAAGCTTGCTAAAACAATTGATGCAACAATGGAAAAAAAATTACAGCAAAATGCACAGACATAACAAAGCTAACAAAAATTTGCCTGATTTTTGTCATCTTAAATTGCAATAAAATGCATTTCTAGCTCTTCTAATACTTGTAAGCCTCACGGTGCTAGCGATAACTATCCTATAATAACCCTACAGCAACACAGAAAATAAAAGCAATGAGGCTCGTAAGAAAGGATGTGGTGGAGGAGATGGAGTGTGGCGTGGAAAAGAAATTAAAAGAAGGGACACGCTGTAACAGGAAATAAAGAACAAGGCAGCAACTGCGGACTGAGCACCGACCTACATCTGAAAGCTTACAAGCTACACATCTGCTTCAGGCACACGCATTACATTCTTTCAACCTTGACCAAATGATTTTAACTGCAGCAGAGTTGCCAGCATCTCAGTGTAAAGACACCTGAAGGCATCTTTGACTATAGAGCATGCATGGTGTGTACATATCTTTATATTTAGCATGCAGGCTGTGATCACAATGTAGTGGTTACATAACTGAAAGGTGTACATGTGTACAAAAAAGAAAGCATAGCCTAAATGTACGTGCATAGAATGGGTGAGTTTATGCACTGGAGGGTGACGAAAAGGGTTCGAGCAGGACATGTGTGACGTGTAAATGCTGAACTTTAATTAGTGTAATAAAGTGAGCGTGAGATGAGTGTTCCCAAACTATGAGATATGTCTAAAAACATGAAGTAACAATTTAAAGAATCAGTCTTATTTGACCTAGTGAAACGTAGGGTAGCATATCCTTACAACTGTGCTAAAAGACTATTATATAATAAAGAATAATTAGAAAACAAGTACAAACAAGACTGGACGACAAAGCCCCTATCCATATAGCACGAGGGGTCCCTGAACTGTTTATTGATGAGGAAAATTATGTCAGTCATACGCAATGACTTTCACATTTCACCATTACAAAGTCTCAAATTAACTGAACACGTGTGGGATTTTAGACCGCTGTGTTCGTTAACAGTCAACCACCTTCATCAAAACACAAGATAAGGAAATATCTTTGGGAAGAATGATGTTTCATATAAATCTGCTGTTGTCATTTGACCCATATTAGTAACAGAAAGTCAGCAATTCTCAACATCTACTGCGTTAACATTGACAATTATCTGTTAAAATAATCTCTCAAAACTGTTCAACTTTAAAAAACACTATTGGTGGAGTAATCCCTTAAAATACGACTGAACAGATAAGACCACCAGGCAACAAAAGCATTTTAAATTATTCTATAAACATCGACTTGAAGAATTGAAGATTATAGTCATCAATTCACAGACAAAAGACACTTCCACATAACAAGGCATAATGTGACTGTCTGCATGTTAGTTCAATGAGATAAAAGGGCAACAGAACAGAGGTCTAAACATTACAGGGCACAAAGTTATCCCAGAAATCTTGTCATTGCACTGACAGTAAGCAAACAACATTGGAGACGGTGGATTGTGAGATTCTGATAATAGTTTTGCGCAGCTGAGTACATGAACAGAGGAAGTGACATCACTGTATGCATGTAAGAGGGAGTGGCTCATCTGGGCAGAATGTATAAAAACATGCCCATTCAGACATATTTTCCTCCTCAGGTTTGCTGCCACATGCTTTCTCCTTTTCCATCTTTTTTTTCCTGCAAGCTTCATTTCTAAGTACTTCTCCCTTTCCTCTCTCTTAACCTTCATCTCCTCCACCTTGAATATAAAATAAAGCAGCCCTTGTACACTCACTCTGAAACAGCCGGTGCATTCATAGCCAGTAGACAAGGGCCAATTATGTAATTTAACGACCATTACGTAGCGGCTAAAATAAGATTATGGTCAATAGCGCCAGCGAAACACAGGCAGGGTTTTTCATGACTTCACTACACTCTACCTTACATATTGTTCATTATTCCTCTTACAACAGGCATCATACTGTTGAAGAGCACTTGTTGCAACATTGTTGTTTTACTGCCATGACCTTTTCATGTTTTCATTGCTCCAGAGAACCAACGACTGGCTCTTCATATGATTTTAGCCAAATACACGCAGAGGTTTGTACTGATACTAAACATGACCCATCCTCCCAGTTTTCAGCACAACACTGCCCAGCGTCTGTTAACATTATAAAGATGTTAAACAAGGTATCCCATACAACAAGATACACCCTCCTCTCTTCTATATGTACAGTCATGCCTACTCAGAAAGGCTTCACACACGTGTTTTATTTTCTTGCCTCTAGTTAGAGCTAAAGTACACTTAACTGTTATAGTTCAACAAATTGCCACCTCCAGCCAAACCAAACCCCATGCTTTTTTTCTCTCCTTATCCCCATATAGAGGTCATTGGCTTCATGGAAACAGCTGATAGGCCAGGGCAAATTGACTAGCATGGATCAGCGGTTCACAGTGAACCTCCAGCTTGGCCTAACAGCTTTCATGTGTGTGTAGAAGCAATCACTAAAACCAAAAAGCATTTTCACAGATGTTATGTGCATTAGAATGTCCAGTGGGTTCATTTGTAGCAGATTTTAAGATGGTACCAAGCAAAGCTGAAATGCGGAGGCTCTGGCTGAATATTACTGGAAGGAATTCAGGCTGTCCAGAACCAAAGCTTCTGAGGAAAACATTCCCAAAAATGTACTCTGTACTCGCACATGGGCACACCTTGGTTCACGATGCTGCAAACATTTCATGCCAGTGTGTGTGTGTGTGTGTGTGTGTGTGTGTGTGTGTGTGTGTGTGCAATCCTGATATGCAACATTCTTCTCCTTCTCTCAGGATAGATCTATTACTACTCAAGGGATAACTCTGTCCTCATCACAGTTATCTGCATTGACCACAATCAATGTTTTATCTCAAAGTTGAACAACCGGACTGCTGGGTTTCATATTTAAGACTTAAAAGCAAATATCTTTCAAGGTAAAAGAGGTGTCTGCAATATCAGCTTCACCCTTCTGTAACATGGTCAACGGACAGTTCAAGACAAAAAGATTTAAAAAGTGAGGCAGCAGAAGCAGAGATATCTGTATATTCTTCTTTCTTGTTAGACCCTAGTGTCTAAATTAGCCTCAGTGTATGTCCTGCTTTGTAGGTAAGCACGCCAAAAATCCAAAATCAAAAATGTGAATATTTGCTGTTTTTTAGTGATATATAATACTAAACTAAATATTTAGAGGCTTGGACTGTTGGCTGCACAAAATAAGCAGTGAAAACTATTTTTTTTTTACTACTTTCTAAAATTATCAAAGTAATCAAGGATGAAAATTAAAGCAAGTAGAAGCACTGTTATCACTAACATATTTTAAGGCTTTATCTCCTAATAGATTAAGCTTTAATAACAGGCTCCATCTATCAGGAGAAGTATTCAAATTATTTTGGGTATGTCACATTAATTGTGTGCCAGTGCACTTCACAGGAAAGTTTGTAAGATCAGATCTACGTCTCTATGTACAACAGCTACCACATGCATATATCCAAGCTCAAAGTAGGCTCCCTGCTCTCTTGCTTCTCCTACAGTTTTACTTTTTCTTATCTTTGTTGACTTTTCTTAATATGTAGGTATGTGACGATACCACTTGACAAAGATATTGTAATCATCAGAACAAAGGTAATAAAAGTGAATCTGCACCAAATATCTGAGATGCAGTAAAACACTGGTGAAGAAAATATAAAAATATTCAAAATTACCATGGAAAGTCTGAGCTTTGGATGAATAGAAACAGTATAGTACTGTAGTTATAACAATAAAAAAAATACAACATCCTTTTTTTTTGTTTGTTTTCAAAGGGCTGAGCACTAACACGGCCTCCACACATTCACTCGACTAAAGGACCTTTTTCACCCCTACCTCCCCCCAATCTTTCACTCCTCAAGAGTAAACATCATCTGTGGAGTCTAGTCAAGCTTTTTCCACTCTGACTCTCAAATGAAAGACCTCATTCTCTGCTTCCTCACTCTCTAAATAGTATGCTCACTGTCACATCAGCTTTCCAGCCGTCCCTCTGACTCACACTTAGACAGATGGATGGAACGCTTTCCATTTTCTACCTTTTCTCAGAGCGTGAGCAACAAGATGCAGCACCCCAAGTCCAACTTGCACAAAATCCTCGAACAATTAAGAGCGAGAGCACATAAAGACTTGAACAGAGATCGCATTCGTTTTGGACCCTGATGGGGTCATTCAGTCGTGGGGGGATGTCACTGCTGCACACCCATGACTCACTCTGGCCACACAGACTGTGAGCAGGGAGCCTTATCTAGTTTTACTTCAGAGAACTGAATGATAGCAAAGAGAGGACAGAAACTGGCAGGTGAATATTCAGAGCTACCCGTGTGAGACACTTTGACTTAAAAGTCATTGTAGTATGACTACACTGATACAACAGCACTACTGAGCAGTGGCTCAGCTTTGTAATAAACTGATATTAAGTCATGTAAAGATCAATTAATGCTTTGTCTGACTTAAAATACTTCTTCAACTCAGAAAAGTGACAGCAGAAGTCAGTATTGATGACTACTGGGCTTCTCTGTAATGCTTTATTATTTTCTAAAGCTATTTTTATACACTAACTCAATATATTGAGAAATTCACTAATGATAAATTAATGAATTCAGCCATTGCCATCTGTATGCACATCCCTCAAAATGTCTCTAGTGCTGTCAGTCTTTGCACTGTTTTGTCTGTTTATTTCACGTTCTTCTTCAAAAGAGGTTTCTGACCTCAGTGTGACTTACTTGCATCAAAATGTTTTGCTACACAGCCTTCTCTGAAAATTCAGCTCGAAACCTTTGCAGATCAATAACCAGATAGGGATGTCTGCTTGATGCTAACCCAGTTAATAATCGGGGCTGGACATTGTGGTTTTTTTTCCAGGGTCGTTACCGATATCAATTATTATCAATTAAGGAGACCGATGACCAATATTTGGAACCAATATACATTTGCACAAAAAAAATGTAATTTTGCCATCAAAATTTTAAATAGTAGAAACTCAAACACAAAGCTTTGTTAAACTGCCTTTATTTATGTTCTAAGTAATTTTAATAAAGACGCTGTTCAACATTTCTCCTTCAGTGTTCAACGGCTACTACTCTTGACCAGACTGTGCTGTGGACAGGACCAGGATGCTAGCGACTAACTGATTAACTGATCATATATTATCAATTTAATCTTTCAACAGCAACAAAACTAAAGGTATGAATGTAGATCTGTTGATGCTCTGTTTGGAGTATAAATACATTTCAGGGGTAGAAATAAACACACAGATTTTCTGGACTGATCAACAGTATTTGTGAGCATCTGCTGGAGTTGAGCAGCTGATTCCCACAGCTAGACTAACGTTAACTACGATAAACAAGTTATTCCATCATGCAGATCAGGTTAGGCTTATTTTATATATAACAAATATGACTCAAGTCGACAGTGAAGACATGAATAATATTGTAGATTATATAATGTGGAAAATAGAGGCTTGTTTTGTTGGCCCACTCATTAAATAGCTTTAAATTCTTACATTTAAATAAAAGAAAAAAACACGTAGATAATTGGAAAAATGATGATTACTGGATCTGACAATCAGTCACTCCAACAATCGGATGATCCCTTGTTAACCACAAACAAATCTGCTACACATACCACATGTCGGCACGAGCTATTCATGCATACAACTCTAACAGCACATTACAGTGTACTACTTGCTTAAGCCTGCAGAAATTAGGTGTGGTTTCAGGTGTACTTGTGTCACAGGCGCAGCACAGCATATTTGCCTTCCATGCATTACCCCAAGCACTTATTGGTAGGGTTAAGTCTATTTGTAACTTCACTCCACCTCTCCCATGGAGCTCTTTCAGGAGGAATCAGTAGATTCCACTGAGAGAAGAGCAGCCCAGTCTGCTCTGTCTCTCATTATGTGCTGCCTGTTCGTCAAACTCACTGCAGCCAGAGAAGAATACCTGTGCTCCTTTGAAGTCCGAGCCTGGCTACAGTAAATTATTAGGTTGCCATCAGAGCAAGCAACACAATTCCAGGCCCTTAGGACACCCCCTGGCTGTTTGTCTGTGGGTGCCATCACCCGTCATTCCAGTTGCTGCGTATCTCACACAGAGGCTAACGACGATTGTTACGTCTCACTGTAGTACTACCCGAGTTTGTCTTCCTACCCCCTGAGAGACAGTGGATGTGGGTGAGTTTATGTAGGCCTATAACAATATAGAGAGTGAGAGACAGGGAGGGAGAGAGCAGCACAGCAGCTCAGATTAAATAGCCAACATTCCTTTAAAAGGAAGAGAAGGTAGCCTTTGGGCTCCAGACAAGCCTGCACTTGTAAAACGTGGGGAGAGAGAGAGAGATGACAAGTGCAGGGCTCCTCTAGTCTAACAGAGCGTAACAGGAAGTGGTAGGGCCTGCTTCACACGGGGCCTCTGGGGTGCAGCGGCAGCCTGGGAACACGTCACAGTCTCCAAAACCACCATCTGCAACGCCCTTAACACACACCGTCTAATATTCAGCAAACCTAATCGCTTTGAACACTTGCTGGATTTGTATGTTTGCTTTGACAGCACTTGTAAACTAAAAAAAATGAAAGTAGAAAAATAAGCATGAATAAAACAAACTGGCCTGACAACCTGGTAAAAAAAAAAGCTGTTGCTCTTTGATGAGTGGTAAATAAAAACTTGACAGTTTACTGGCATGCACAACCCACACTCTATTATGTGGATGTAATGACTGCCGCACTAGATGTAGAGTAATTGCAGTTTCCTGTGAGCACAGGAAACTCTTGCCTTTTCTGCACAGGCAATGCTCTCTGTCTGACAAAGCAAAGTCGTCAGGGCTAATCAATTATTTTCAGACACTAATTATTGAACATTGTCTGCACTGAAGCTTCTACACTATATAGGTTGATCTGATTAGCGGTATAGAAAAAAATGTGGGTGGGGAGCTGGGAGGGACTCATTTCATATTGTGCAGCAAGAATGAGGCCTCCTTTCATGTTGAGCCAAAAAACAAACAAACAAAACAAACAAAAAACAGTATTGACAAATAAATGAGAGGAAAACGTAGGGCTTGATCTGGCTAATTCTCTAATCACAGTGCTGAGAGCTCTCCTAGTTGTGTATATCCAAGCATCACATGGAGATGACTGGAAATAATAAATGACCATTTATTAGGTCAAATGCAAACAGCCCCACATTCTTAAGCTGCACTCCCCTAATTAGAGTCATTTGATAACTTTTAGAAGCACATTCTCTCAAAGCAGATTAAAGCAGATTAAAAAAATAAAGAAAATTTCACAAGGTCGCCAGCTATAAATATCTCACTGACTGCCCATGACACAACATAACTCCCCCTGCGAATATTAAAGTGATTTGTTGTGTGGGATAAAAGCTAACCGAGTCGTCTTTGCCAGAAATTACATACGGTCCAACTTTGCTACCTGAAGTTGTAATGACTAACTATCCTGAGCTTCACGCCTCTGACAGATAAAACAAGTTGTCGAAAAGGACCCCGACTTTGCTCCACTGCTGCAGGAATTCGGCGAAATGGTAAATAAACACCTTTATCCAGAAAAGACGACATGCCGTGCAGCTAGCCGAGTACAGCATTCCTGTACGCGGACGCTACCGTCTGCTGCTCGGGCTGTAGGGGGGATAAGCCATTGCTCTTTTGCAAAGCAAATATCAATGGCGAGTTTAAGCAACGCAGACAAAACTATAAAAGTCCACAAGCTTTATAAATGCTACTCGGATTTATGTTTCAATGATGTACTCACCCGCAAATACAGAGAAAACGACAGGCGAAGCGTCTAATGAGTTTCCTGTTCGAAAGTTGCCGTGTGTCAGTGGGGAAAAAAAAACAAAAAACATTGTACGCGGAAGTACACATCAAAAAAAAAAAAAAAAAAAAAAAAAGAAGCACACGGTGATTCGAAAGTTTGTCTTTTAATATTTTGAAAGGGTCCAATATAATGCAGAAATAACGCTATTTTGTTTTTGTTTTGTGTCTTTTACAGCTTGGCTATTTTTTAAAAAAATTTTTTAGGTAATCCATCTAAACAACTTGTTTCCGCACTGTGTTACACAGTAACTCGTCCCCACTGAGCCCACAGTAACCAGCACTATATTTGCATATATACCTGGTTTAGATTTAGGAAAAAAAACATTTATGAATATCTGTACGAGATTTTTAAAAAGAAAAAAAAATGCCGTGCATGTTATTTGCATGTTTGTTGTTGGTTATCAGAACAAGACTATCCTCAGCGAACAACAGTTTACTAATTCTGATCATAATAAACCAGTCGTGCACTGAGAGGCTGGTAAAAACTTAATCTCATTCATCATCGCTACTATTAAAAAGAAAGTGAGTTTCTCTTTCTAAATTAGCGTTTTAATTGCCCCTAAACAACCCAGATCAAATGTGTAGAGCATCAATTACCGACATGTGAGGTCTTCTCTATCCAGTACCTGCAAGTAAATAAATCACACACTAGTATGATGCTGTTCAGAGATCACAGCTGTTAAACGTATGTCTGTCTTTGCATAAGTCAAATCATTTGTTTACAGAGCTGAGGGCTCAAACTCAACTTCGTTTCTTTGCTTGATCGCGACTTCACGTTTATCCCAGCCTCCTGGCGCCACACCCTGGACGAACATGGTCATGATCTGATTACAGCCCATCTGCAGAATAATCTGACATTTAACGTCAGTTTCCATGACTGTAGATTTAAAAAAAAAAAAATGTAGTTTTTCTTCGTACTTTGGACGTTAAAAATGTTAACAGGTTGGGTTCTGTAAAAAATAAAGACATAAATGAATAAATGAATGAATGAATGAATAAATAAATTATTATTATTATTTAAACAGATAATGTTTTGTATCTGAGGTTCTGGACACATTAAATACACATGGGTTTCTGTACATTTAACTGGAACAGTGGCAGATCTGTAATAAACACAAAGGTCCAAAAGAGTTTGTATCAGTTAGTTTAGGTATTATAATATATCCGAAGCTTAAAGTAATACTGATACGGTACATACAGGTTGCTGGTGGGAAAACGTTTTCCTCCTTATGTTGAGGACTTAATCACTTTCTCACTCTCCCTGCTACCGCCTTCTTCATGGTTTGTCATAAACATGACTATTTGTCACGCTGTCTGAGTGGCTGCTGAAAGCTGCTTTCAAAATAGTTTTTAAGATAATCGTTAAGATTAAACAAATCTTTATATTTAACCTTCCCAGACTTACTTTAAAGATGTTTTCACACCCCATCCACGATCACACTAACTGTCAGCACTGCAGAGAAGCAGATGGAAGGTGTTAAACAGTCTGAGACATGCTCATCGCTCAGGTTATGACTGTTGAAAATGCTGTTTCACTCATTTAATATGCATTAAAATGTACTATTTAAGGGGAGTTTTTCCTCCAAAACCTTCCCACTTTCACCATGCTCAAGGAAGGTTGTTGGATTTCTCTCTGCCACTGTACTGTCTTGACTGTATGATGAAAAGTTCCTCCAGATGCCTTGTGTTATGTTATGTTATGCTGTATAATGTTAAGATGACAAACATGACATGCAAAAGATACAATTTCAATTAAATTATCAGCGCCTTTGCTGAATGAGCTGCTATGTATAAAATGTTAAAGTAATGAAATAGAAGCCCAAAAAAAGACAAATTGAGTCGAACATAATTTGTAACATTCAGCTTTTAGGTATTAAAATGTATGCATGTCTGAATGGCCATGACATCTTCTACAGGTATAACTGTAATATACGTGTGATTTCTTCATTGTGGGATTATGGATAAGTATATCAACATTTAATGAGTTTTTATAAGACTAGGACTATTGTTTATTGTTATCATTAGTAGCAGAATGCTCCATGTCTTGTCAGCTGGAAAGGAAAGGAAAGCAGGAAATGAGCGTGTTAAGTACATGAAATTGGGTACATTTATGGCTGACATCTTTTCATTATTAACAACCTTGATAAATTAAAATAAATCGACACCGTCTGTGATTGTGTTTGTGCTTTTCAGTTTTAGAAACATGCATGAAATTATCAGCATAAGTGTCTGTAGATTACTTTTATTAGTCAAACTTCATCTGATTATTCAATCAATGCTTTCATTTTAGGAAAAACAATCTAATTAAATGTGGACAAAGTGTTTTAACAGAAATCCATATCAATTTGCTACAATATCATCAAACTTTCTGCTTTTAATATATAGGATAATAAAACACATTTTCAAAACTATTTCAAAGTGATTATTTGTGTTACAGCTGCAGAAATACTCTGATTATTGTTAATAGGAACAGTAACATATTATTAAGTAGTGAACAATGAAGGACTGATAATCAACTAGCAACATTTAAATTCAGCAGATATTATTGCCGGAATTATTTACATATCCTAGTTTAAAAAAATACCGAATATGTGTAGCAAAATCTGCAATCAGTTTCAGTGATTATGACAGAAATTTCACAGATGAATCACCCTGACTTTTTGCTCACACAGTGAATCCATTCAACAAACTCACAGTCAACAACAGTCCACTATCCAGAATAATATTTATTGCTTTTGAAGATATTAATCTTTTTCTTCTTTTTGCACTTTCCATTTTTCCTCTTTACAGTAAAACAAAGAAAGATGACAGGTAAAACCACTGCATTGTCATTTTTGGATGTGTACACACACATACACACACAAAGGAAACAGTATTTACAGCTGTTATACTCCAGGTGGATGTGACTGGAGGCCTTTCCTGTAGCAACTCAACAAACATAGAGCTTTACATTAACTTTACAATAGAGCTTTCACAACTAATCTTTATACCGCCACTGTTTGACAAACCATAGGCTATAAAGGCTATGAAACTGTACAGTATGGTTTCGTGTTCACTTGGTGCTCAAAAACTGGTCTGTAGAAAGGATGTTGGTCATTAGATTTGGGGAGAGCAAAGACAAACAGCTTTTGTAAATATTTTTTCCACTGATTAATGTCCTCAAGCAAACCAAATTGCCCTGCTGCTGGCATAGACAAAAAGCATTGATTGAAAAATAATCAAAACAGATTTTGGGGGCAGGATTTAAAAAAAGAAAATGCAAAGACCAATATTATTCACATTTGACTAATTACAGTACAGTTACACTGGGTGAATGCTAACTAGAAAAATAAGTCTACCGGCATGATTTTGAACCCAAAGGGTTTGTACACTGGGCATCTGGCAAAAATGACCAAAGGGCACAATTAACCGGGGTTCAGGAAATCAGAGACAACTCCCAGTATGAACTCTGTCCTCATCATAGAAAACATCTTCAGAGTGCAGATCTTCTGCCATTAATAATTTAAACTTTGATACACCTACGCTTATATTTTTTCCAACATGTTTAAATATTGAATTAAATCACAACAATACAGCTAAATCTTATCATAGTGAATAATAATTAAATATCATGTACACCATATTAAAATATATACAGAGAAATATTCATACAAATTCTAGATTGGTCCAGCTCCCTCTGCTCTCTTTTTCTTTCCTAACAGAAAATGTGCAGGAAATCTCTGGACAAAGGAAATACTCACAGACTGTCACAGTTAACACTGTTAAAAATGTGGATTGTTAGCATTTAAATTAACCCACAAGAAACAATATAGAGATTTTCTTTTAAAGCGCAAATTGAACTTAGGGGCAACGATTTCACTCCCAGGACTGCAGAGATGAGAGGCTTTCTTTGAAGGAGACGTTGATAGAAATGACCACAAGGTGGCAGTATTTGACTAGGTTTCAAAAGTCATGGTGATTACATTATATAGTTTAAATCTCAAGAATTACAGGACGAATCTGTAAAATTGGATCGATCTCAGCATTATTTGTTGTTCTGTTGTGTTAGTATAGGGATGTTGTTTGTTAATGTTGGTCAGGGCAGGGATTGCTGTGTTGTAATTTACCACCTCGCTGCCTTCTTTCATAGCTCAGCTGCAGACAGCAAATTGTAGAGTATTGCTGGCAACGTGTAAAACAAGTCTACAAAGCATGGAGGGAACATTTGGTGTGAGAGATCAAAACAGAAAGGACAAGATGGTGATACAGACAGCCGACACCCTAAAAACTGTACGCCCCACGTATTCAGAGATGGACAAGTCAGTCGTGTAATGGACTGCAGGCAAGTTAAAAACTTACACAGCAGAGAGGGAAACACTAGTTCCAGAAGTAAAGAACTTAAATGCCTTTTCTGGAAAAGAGTATTTATCAAGAGTGATAGAATATCTGATCATTTAAAGCAGAAAAACTGTCTTGGCAAAATGAAAGGAGAGAAGAAGAGAGTTATCAGAGCGTAGACTGGCAAGATGGTGGGTGCATCAGAAAATGTCTTAACTGTGTATCATTTTAAGGGTCTCTGTCTCCCTGTGTCTTTCATGCAGAGCCATGGAAGGGGAAAGCGACGGAGGCAGGGATGGGGGAGGAGGAGTGATGGGCATCAGGCTCTTCAGAGGATGCGGGGACACTGGTGGGGGAAGAGAGGAGATGGGTGGCAGCACGCTCCCTTTCTTTCCATCCAACACAAGCTGTGGTCGGTTCGCCAGGCTGGATTCCTTCCCGATGCCAAATTCGTGCTCGTTTTCGTTGTCTGAGCTGCAGTCGCTCAGATCTGTTATCTCCAGGTCTGAGTCTGACTCTGGGTCCTGCTTCACCCCTCCTCTCCTCTCTGTGGGACTCTGCTGGCCTGTCCCGGTCCCGGCCCCGAGGCTGACCGCTCCCAGCCCCAGACTCAGCCCCGTGCCCGGAGGATTGGCCTCCACCCTCTCCCTTTCCCCCAACGCCGCCCCGTTGCCGATCTCTGTCCGACCCAGTGACAGGCTGCCTGGGTAGGGTGGCAGGCAGATCCTGGCTGGCTGACCGCCTGCCGTGCCGTTTGTCCCACCAGTTTGCCCCGCTGCTCCCCTCTCGCCCCCACCTGCCTCCCCTGGGGGGAGTAGGGAGGAGAATGGGTGAGGCAGCTGGGAAAGGCTGCTCTGCAGAGGGTTGGGGTAAAACTGGGAGGGGTAAAGAGAGCCAGGGGGTAGTTTGGGGCAGTTATTGAGAGAGAAGGCCCCTGGGAGGTAGGGGTTGAAGCCCCAGGGGTAGTCAAAGGGTGGGTTGCGAGGGTACGGGCCCAGCAGGGACGGAGGTTTGGAGTAGCATGGGGCACCTAGGACAGAGAAAATCCAGAGATGGAGGTTAGTTCTCAGAAGGGGCAAAGGTTTCCTGACATACAACATCCAAGAATGTTCACTAATTATAGTCAGTGGTATTAGCAATTCTAATCAGGAGCCACGGGGGCTAATTCTGGCACGGTTGCTTTCAACAAAAACCTGGTGGTTCATTTATGCATGCCAGTACTGCATGGTACACCCACTTCACACTGCTGCAAACCAGATGTGGACACAAAGATTCTGCACTGCGGTTAAAAGTAATCACGCAGCGTTCACATCTTCCAAATGGCTCATTATTTCTGGGATGTGAAAAGAGAAATATATTATGGCACTCTGCCTCTGTTTTGACAGCACATCATTACACTGATGACAGTCTCACTGTTGAAAAATCGAGCTAAGAAATAACGTTTTCACGTGTCACTGTATCACTTTAGATTAAGCAGAAAATCCAACAGTGTTGCAAATTAAATATTACACTGTATTAGAATTCGGTTACTTGTAAGCATCACTTGATAACAACTAAAGGGGGTAAATTTGAGGTGATGCTGGAATTCAGTTTTAATGAACAAGCAAAAGCATTGCCTCTCAACCTACTCCACTTCCTTCCAAATGACAACCAACTCAAAGATTCTGTCTCTGCTGCACCCTCCACCTCTCCCAGTCTTTCTCACTCTCATCTTTCTCTCCCTCTTTCACTCTGTTATTTACTATGCAGGGCTAATTTGACAGTGGTGAAGTCTCTGCGTGCTGGGCCAGGAGTAGCTGGCAGACACATGAATATTGAATCAGTCAGGCAGGCCTCACTTGCTTATGAAAACACAGTAATGGGCGCCCACAGGCCACAAACTGAAGCCTGCACCCTCAATTAGGGCCTTCCTGCCTGGGAAGGGATTAGGACAGCGGGGACACATGGGAGGGAGAGGAGGGTGAGAAGGGAAGAAGGGGGGAATAGGACCTGAGGACAAACAGAGTGGGGAGGAGGGAGGAGGTGCATGTTGTGTGATGAGGATTGCATGTGTGTGTGTGTGAGCACATCTGTTTACACACTACCTATCGAGCTCTGCAGATTCGTACACATTCTGTTGCAGGTATAGAGCATGCAGAAATACAAACACAAAGCAGACGCATTAACACCAATAATGTCAATCAAGCGAGAATACACAATTCAACGCTGCATTCATTGACACTGAGCGTGCTCAAAACAGAAGAGGACAAATGTGAACGATCATGTTGAAAAGGTGGATGCTTTCTCCAGCCTTCAACTTGTTTCTTACTTCTGCTGGCATGCATAATTCACAAGCTAACCTGGCCTCTTTCACCTGAAGCGCAGCCTCACTGCAGGCTGCTATGGGACAGCCATCTCTCTTATTTCCTTTAACAATAAATGTTCATGCCTCCCCATATCCTCATTGCTCTCTCTGCTTTCCTCCTTTCCCTCTACCTTCTCCTCCTCCCTTTGTTTGAGGACTGTTTTCTGTCTGCACACTGCCTATACACAAGGTGTTCTTGTAATAGAGACAACTTTGTCCCTGAGATACTGGAAGATTTCTAATTTTGCAATGGCAATGAGAGTTTTTGACAAACTTCTCCCATTGCTTCAGCTCACCTGAACTGAGAAAAGGGAATGCATCCAGTCTCAGTTTGTCTCCTTCAGGTCCCGGTGCTGTGGTCCCTCGATCAAACAGCGATGTTCCTCTACCAGTGTCTGGCAAACGAGGAAACAGGGACTGTATGGCCTAAGTGATAGAAAGAAAAAAAAGAGTGGAAAAAATCATTTAAAAATTAATTTGTATCATGAAAAGACATTTTAAAAAGAGAACATGTATTCCTACAAATCTGCATTTATGACGCTGCTGATGCCGTGCAGGGTAAAGTCATGTGTTGACAGCGGCACCCTGCAGAGTGTGATGCAAACAGTGACACAGTCGCAGCAAGGACAGGATAAAAAGCGGCGCTATGGGACTCGGGGTAAAACGGGAGGTGGGAGGACGCAGGGGCTCAGAGACTCAAAGGCAGGAAAAGTACAGAGTCAAATGGAGACCAGCGATTAAGATCGTAGGCACAGAGGATAAATGACAAGGAGAAAGAGGGATTGTGGGCCAGTTTGTGTAAAGGGACACAGGGCGAACAGATGTGAAAGAATGACACCCATTCAGGAAGTAGGGCAGCTGTGTGTGTGTGTGTCAGTGTGTGCCTGTACTTTTTCTGTCCAGAATATGTGAAGGAGAGGGAGACACGGTAAAAAAAAAAAAAAAAAAAAAAAAGGTGGAACGGTTGAATCGTAGGATTCGACGGGACAAAGGGGGGATTTTTTTCCCTGGCATGACTGCGGATCAATAGTATCTGTCACAGTGTAGCTCCCAAGTTTGAAAGGCAAGACTGTACTCCCAAGCTGCGAGATCTGCGTTGCTTAACAAACCGCATTAATGACCCGCCATTGATCTGATCTGACGCGACCCCTTTGCTTTCTGTTTCTTTCATTTTCAATCGATGACAGATGGATACGCCATCGGAGACAGGGATGAGAAAAGGAGGGGATCACGTCTTCTTTTGTTTTAAGGGCAAGTTAAAACCATCCCCCTCCATGGTCTCCTTCAGAGCCTGTACCTCCTTATCCCATCTTAAGGATGGCACAGACAAATGATGGATGATTCTCTCTTACTGTACTTTTAAGTTACGTGTATTTTCTGGGACACTAGCCGTCTGAAATAAAATTATCTGCACACCAGCACTTACATCCAAGCCAAAAAATAGTCTCCTTCAAGATTTTGCAAAGCTACATCCATTACCGAGTGCAGCAACATTTAAATTGATTTTTTCATTATTTAAAGATGCATCTAAATATCTTAGCACCGAAATAGACCCACAAGTAAAGTTCTAATTTCAATTCTGAGCCAAATTAGGACATTTTTGTTCGTGCTTCATGTATTCTGATACAATTCATTTCTGTAAAAGTTTTACAATCTCTCAGGGCAAATAATCAGTGAATTGTACTCTATTATGACCACCATTAGAGACAGTGAATAAAAGATAGATGCAATGAATACCAGAATTTCTTTTGTAAAAAGGGAACGCACAGCAGGAGTCTGAGAATTATAACAGCAAAACCATTACCAGTGAAATAGATTTATAGCTGGATTAAATCATTGTTAATAAAAAATTAAGGAGTAGAGTGAGGAGTCTTGTTGTATCTCATCATTTTGTCTTTGTTCCAGGTTTGTCTTCTTTTTGTACCCTCTGCATTGAAATGCCAGGTTTTATAATTGCCTGCTATAGAGACACCAATGTAGATATTTTAGAATGTTTGTTCTGTATGACTGTCATTGCTCAAATTTGTGAAACTACAAAATATATGTTCATTTTCAGTATGACTGCAAAATATGTATCTGACAAAATACATCAAAATATATCTGTCTATCAATTGCATTCCCTCCCGAGCCCTTCATCCTACGCCTCGTACCTCTGGGCTGCAGTCTGGTGTGGCGGTGCTCCCATTGAAGTGGTTCTGGGCCAGAAAAAAGGGAGAGTTGGCCATGTCCAGGATGGGGTAGTTCACCAAAACCACCTTACTGAAGTTAAACTTGTAGGTGAAACGTTTCCCTTTGGTTTTGTGCAAAATACGCTTGTTGTAGTAATACCTACAAAGGAGGAGGAGAGGATATCGATGGAGGGATAGAGAGAGGTGATAAAGGATAAAGGAGGAGGAAAAGGAAAAGAGGAGGGGAAGGATTAATATAATGCTCACATCAAGGTTTCATTTTTCATCGCTATAAGAAAAGAATAAGTAAACAACTTCAGCCCTGTGAGGCAAGATCTATGCTGATTTCCCACTGTTTTTATTCATCTCTTCCTTCCTCGAATCAATTCATGTCTCACTGCCTTGATTCAATACAATATGGTTTTGTAAAATGATATTTTATTCAGCTGTTAACAGACAAAAAAATCAAAAAGCCAAAACTCCTGTGAACCCAAGTATGCAGAAAATACAGAGCAAAAATTTCCTTCCATTAGACCACGGGCAAAAAATAATATGAGTGTCAAAATACACTATCATATAAATTTAAGACATCAAAATAAATGAAAAGATACTATCACAATCCTGGAATGTATTGGTGTCTTAAAACCAAATGTATTTTTGTTAAGTAAAATCATAAATTTGTCAGATAAAGTAAAATGAATTGTCAGAATCTTAAGATGAGAGGTATGACGGAAGAACTGCCTTCGTCCTGGTATTTAGTTTGAATAATCACAAGCAGTTGGGTCTGTAAAACTGTCATGTAAATGCACATGACACCAAGAAGCTGTCACCATTTCCAACAGCAAAGCACATTTACAAAGAGGTGGGACAACAAGCGAAGTCTCCATGGTAACGACCTCCGGTGTCTCCCGCTGGGCATGTCAAACCATCGTCATGCCAGTTTCCTTTGCCACCCACAGAGGTGTCACAACGTACAATCTGCCAGGATGCCAGGTTGATCAGCATTAAAGGAAAAACATGGAGCCATCTGGTCCAGGTAAAGGAAGTGAGTGCTCAGGTGGAGCAGCGTAGTGGGGGAAAGCGAGATGCTACAAATTAAAAAACCTGTAGATGAATTACCGCGAGATTTAAGTTCAAATCTTGGACGGCATTTCTTCCTGCAATTAGATTTCTTTGTTTCAAAGTGACTACAGTGGCTGCACCAAAACCATTAGACAACCTCA
This sequence comes from Amphiprion ocellaris, assembly GCF_022539595.1. Lineage (NCBI taxonomy): Eukaryota > Metazoa > Chordata > Actinopteri > Pomacentridae > Amphiprion > Amphiprion ocellaris. Next base: position 21,629,885 of record NC_072774.1, read on the forward strand.
GCATTAAATAGTGGTGAGCAGCATCTCATTATGCAGATGCACTATATCAACAAACACTGCAGCATGTACATATCAGCATGTATCCACAGTGGCTGAGCCCAGCGCAATGATGTGTACATGTTTTGCTTTGCGTGGCAATTGTGCCGTGGCCCTTAATTGAGCAATTAAGTGAGGCTAATTAAGAAGGCTAATTGTGGCCCCAGCCAATTCATAACAATTAGACTCTGACGACAGCCCCCATTAACAAGAGGCCAAAGGAAAGCAGAGGGAGGGGGTGGGGTAGGGGAGCAAGTCGGGCTAGTGGGTATTTGCATAAGCAAATTGTGTGTGTGGTTGTGGGTGTAAAATGCTGAAGGTATGGAGTGTGGCATTGTTTTAATCACCTTCGCCAAGTTCGGAGGTGAGCAGTTTCCCTGTTCTAAAGAAGTCTGAGCAATTTCACGCTGGGGCTTAATTTTGAAATCTCTATTGAATTTTTTATTTGGCAGTTCAACGGCGAACTTTCCATTAGGATGTCCACAGATAAGGAGAAATTGAGGATATTGATGTTCTTCAGGAAAAGTCCCTCCTCAATCTTTTCATTTTTACCAACATGGAAACGGGAGATGCTGAGTGAGGATTAAATCCAGCAAGAGTAAACAATGTATGTAAATTGAGGTACTGATAAACAATGTGATTTATCTGATACAGAGTTGCTGCCTGACATTCAGCACATCATGTACAAACACATACCTCAGTGCTCTGCTCAGCTTGTCGTAGTTCATGTGAGGTTTGCATTTCCGTATCCCCCACAGCCGGGCCACCTCATCGGGGTCCTTGATAACAAATTCCCCGTAATCTCCTTGCCACGCGATCACCCCCTGATACTCCTCCTTCTGCAGCAGCTCCAGGATGAAGTGCCACAGCTGGATCTGTCTAGAGCCGGGGCTCGACTCGGGCTTGTAGGCCCAGTCTGGGAAGGCGAACCCTGAGCAGGGGGAGAAGGAAAAACAGGAGGATGAGGCTGAGGCCTGTCGTTTGTCCTGCTGCTCGCTGGGGGGGATCGCTGTCTGAATGACTGATGAGTGATGGAGGTAAGGGATGATGTGTTTAATATCACAGCACGTGCCTTGAGCAATGTTAGTCTGAGCTAATAGCCTCTAGCCTCAACAGATTGGTCAGCAGGATGATGACAGCTCGCTTGGAGAGGTCTGATTGATGCTGCTTGGGACTGAATTTTAAAAGCCGACTGTATGCACATCATGGGCAAAGTTAAGCAACTGTTTAACTCTTCCCAAAGTAAATCTGGCACTAACTAGCTTAGTAAAAATATTAGATAGAGAACCAATTACCCACAGAGATTCAATTTGTTTGGCAATATGTGCGTATGGTTAATCTTTTTAAATAGCTGAATATTTGAGATGAATTTCAACATGCGATTCTGAAGATGTTTCTCAACTTTTAGCTCAACTGTATTTGCTTGATTTGGCTGTCTGGTTTTACCCAATTTACACATGCAGACTAGGACTAGATTAGTTAAAGGTTTTTCCTACATTTTCCAAAACAAAAAAAAACTGATGCAGATTTGGTGCAACAATGCAAAATTAGAATGACTATCTGTGATTTCGGATATGCTGATGATAGTACTGACCTGGCGTCCAGAGGGCGGGCACCGGCGGGAGCAGCAGGTCACTGACGCAGTTACAGTCCATGCCTCCACAACACCTGATACACAACGAAGAGAAGACACAGACTTTTGCAAATGGACACAGACTAATATGAGCTTACACCTGACAGAAAATTATTGGTTTAAGCCACAGTCAGCTACCCAGCAGCTTTATTGCTGTGAGTTGAAGTTGAAGACTGTAAACTTTGTTCAAAATGAAGGTATTGCATAAGGGTCTAAAGGCGCAATATGAGTTCAAAATGATACCATAAATCAATGTGAAATATAGCAAGGTTATGTTTCATATGTACTAGGTAGAAATCAGGTGTTTGATGGATGTGATCTTGTCCACCTGAGGCCGTGTCTGATGCAATGTGGTGGACATCCCTATAGTGCATTTATGAACAGGAGGAATTAAACACACTTTTGAAAACCAACTTAAAAGCTGAGCAATATTATACATTAAAAATAATGTTTTCAAACATATAATATGGCTTGGGTATTACTTGGTGGAGTTTTTAAAAGTACAAACTGCACAGTAAGTCAAAAATCTCTGTGTTCAAAGCTGTGTTAAGGGCTGCTAAGGGTTAGATTTAATGGTCTCCCAGAAGAGGATTTGTTTGTTATGTGTTTTAGGTAAATAGAAAATAAGACACATTTTCTGCTTTTTCAGTTTATATATGAGTGCAGAGATGTAGTTTGTAATATTTAGAACCTTTACGTAAACACAAGTATCAATACAAATACGTAAAGTACACCTTTACAGGTAAATATCCTGAAAACACAAGTATGCAAGTGTTAATTTTGGATAATTATCAGCATTGATTTTTATTGCTGTAGTTTATTCAGGTACAGCTCATTTTAATTACTTTTTTTATTGTTGGGTAATTGATCTAAAGCGGCCCATCATAATTTATAAACTCAATAATTGTTTTCTATTTAAAATCTGGATTTGTTTTCTGGTAAGAGCAGTGAACAGTAGTAACAAAAAATACAAAATTTACCTTTGAATTGTAAAGTTGAAATATAAAGTCGATATTATTAATAAAATATTCAAGTAAAGTACAAGTACCTCAAATCGATCTCAAGTATTGTTATGCCACCAGTGATAAACCATTTAAAACTAAAACATGCCCACATGTAATATTAGAAACAAATCAAACATGCAAAATATACAGCTGCATTAGGCAACAGCAGGAACTAACGCAAATCTAAAACAACTGAGATATGTCAGTTTTCTTTTTCAACATTTCAACTGCCTTTTACACTATTTGTTTTCATAACCACACCTGAGCATCCTGAGTGAAATCACCACCGGTGTGCACAAAAACGTAGGACAAACTGTTGATTTTCACTCCATCCCTTTCCCCCCTTTTCAGTGTACAATAACGCATGCATGTGTGAGTAAAGGAGGGCTGGGCTGCTTTATTAAATAAGAGCTTATAATGATAACGCCTCCTAAACAAATGCATATAGGCATGTGCTGACAGGAGAGGGTAAAGAGATTTCAGTGTTTCCATGATGAGCGCAGAGACGGAATCTAGTTTGGATATCACAGTTTCATCAGGGTTGTTTTACAAAGCTCAGATGGAAGAGATGCCCTGCTGCTACACTGGTATCTTTAATGCTGGCCTCTCTATCTCTCCCTTCACTCTCTGCCTCTATTTAATTATGCTCTGTGAATTTTGGATTTTCCCTCCAGCATTGAAATGGAACGTGAATTATTAAGGTGTGTTTGTATAAATTATTATTGCTAACTCCAGGCATTTCTCACTCTCTGACTGGCTCTCTCTTTCTATGTGTCTCTCTCTCGTTCACTCTCACCCTGCTTCTAGCCTTTGGATTGTGGCCCCTCTCGCTCTCTCCTCCCGCTCTTCATCCTCCTTGTTTTCAAGCCGTTCCCTCTGTCTTCAGATACAGAGTTGGCATTCATCCTATCTCACTCACAGTTTATTCCACATCATTCATGTTATGGTTCCTCTTTTTCATCCTTCTCTCTTGTGTCTCTGCCTGCATACTTTCCCGTAATGAGTCAAAGTTGTTGCTATAACTTATATCTTTACACGAAGATACTGACTTGCACAGGAGTGTAGCTCGTAACATTTGATCAGTCGGTGTAACACTAGAATATCAAATCACACATCGATCTTCACACGATTAGAAACTATTCCAAAACGCATGTCCTTCCATTTAAATGTTGACATCTAACCCATTTATCTGACTGATGGTTTCTGCAAAGATTGGTCTTTAAAGAATGAGATATTCTTTGTGTTGGAGGTAGTAATCTATAAGTTTCCTCTTCCCTGTGGGCTACAGGTCATCGATACTGCATCATCTCTTTCATTTGCCATATTCACATGTTCCGCAGCATGTATAGGCTCATCTCCTCTGAGGAAAACATATATATGTGCTTCTGTCTGTCGGGGTCTCTCCAGCTACCTCTCATACCGCCTACGCACTACCTCAAATCTATACCAATTCTTCCTTTTCCTATCCAGCAGCACATCTATATAGGTGAATCCTCCTTTCCTCTTCCCCACCTCCTTTTCTACTCACACACACCTATCCACACACACCTATCCCATCCACCGTCTTCTCCCCCTCCCTCCCTTCCGCCCCACCCATCTCCTTTTCTCTCCCTCTCTCTCCTGCTCTGTGTGTTTTGCTTCAGCGCAGTAATTTTCCGTTTGATTTCGGAGGTAATGCATTTTTTACAAATCAAAGAGGAAGCCAGGCTGCCCCCCTCCTCCTCCTCCTCCCCTCCCTCTCACCCGCCC